>NW_026873803.1:0-15287 GCF_032173495.1 Musca vetustissima
GAGCTATCTAAATCTGAACCGATTTTTCCCAATTTCAATAGGGTTCGTCCTTGGGCCAAACAAATGAGCTGTGCCAAATTTCATCCAATTCGCATCATAAATCCGACCTGTACGTTGCTCACAAAAATACATGGACAGACAGACAGACAGACGGACGGACATGCATAAATCGACGTAAAAAGTGATTCTATGCATATTCTCAAAAGGAACCATGGGTCTATCTCGTTTCCTTTTGCCTGTTACAAAGATATGCACAAATACATAATACCCTGTACCACAGTGTGGTGAAGGGTATAGGGGAGACTGGGGCACCTTCGGCACTTTTTTTTTTAGAGCTCTATATCTCAGTACTTATTCAACATATATAACAACTTTATGGCTGATTATTGTCCTCTGACACTTAATTATAAAAAATAGTTCCAAAAAGATATAAAAAATAGTATTAGTTAAACAATTTTACAGTTTTGTAAAAAAAGTCAAATTCGCCGAATGTGCCCCAACCCGGGGTAGCTTCGGCATTTGATGGGGCACATTCGGCACCATAGTCATAGCCGGGTAATTGTCATCGCTATCAGTCTGGTTGAAATTCTGATCCTCTAAAGGCTCTATTTGGTTTTAATACGCCACACAATGTTTGAGCTATAGGGCTTTATTTTTTAGCGGCGGACGTTTACATCTCAAGGTCGCACACAACATCAGAAATAGGGGTTTTCTATCGCATTTTCGTCAATACAAGCACGTTTGATCTTATATATGCAATTTCGAACCATATTAAAGGATTAGTTTTAAAGACAAACTCAAAAACATTTTAAGAAAATAATATTGCACAATCTGTATATGGCCGAATGTGCCCCACTTTAAAATGCCGAATGTACCCCGAATGTACTTTTTATAGTTTTTTTCATTTTTTCGATCAGTTTTGTAAAAACATTACATTTTTAAATATTTTTATAATAATACACATCGTAGTTAACCACTTTTTAATAATATTGTCTTAAAAATTTAAAAAGTTTTATACACGAAATTCTTTCGAAATGGAATTGAAATATTACAGAAACATCTATAAAAATACAAAAACCCATGTATCTAAATAAGCTTATTAGCTAGAAATTTCAAACTTTGTGTCAGTTATTTATTTTGATATTCGATATCAAAAACGCGATTGCCGAAGGTGCCCCGATGCCGAAGGTGCCCCAGTCTCCCCTAATTATCCGGAAGATCTATGGGCCGATCTTCGTCGATGGTGAATATCGCCGACGAATGAAGTGTTATGAGTTATGAGAGGGTGACGATGCCCCAGCTCAAAAGGCGTATAAAAGCGAGCCAAGTTATATTTCAGCAAATGGGGAGGCCACGAATCCGATGGAAAGATCAAGTAAAAGACAAAATCTCGGAAAATGGTATTTCAAATTGGAAAAACTGCGCAAAAGTCCGCCGCGCCTTTAAAGGAAAGTAACTTTCAGAGCCCCTTAATACCGAACGAGGATTCAGACAAGGTGACCGTTTGCCGTGTGACCGTTTTAATATCTGTCTGGAAAAGATCATACGAGATGCAAATGTGAACAGAAACAGCATATGTTACTCGCCTACGCGACGATATCGACATAATGGGTCGAAGATAGCGAGCGGTAACATCCACTTGCAGTAAATGGCGAAAAGACCAAGGTGATGGTATCAAAGAGCAGTAGACTCGGACCAACTGTGGAAATTGAAAACTATAGCTTCGAGGTAGTGAACGAGTTTGTATACCTCGGTACCGTCGTAAACAAAACTAATAATATTAGCTTTCAAATCCGGAGGAAAATAGTGTTGGCCAACAGATGCTACTATGGTCTGAGTAAGCAACTCAAAAGCAAGACCACCTCTCGCCAGACCAAACTGACACTCTACAAGACGCTGATTTACCCGTGCTGTTGTATGGATCTGAAGCAAGGGTACTTGCTCAAGCAGATGTATTTGAGAGAGAAATTTTCCGGAAATCTTTGGAAATCTTTGTTAAATTCCGAAACCAATCTTAGGAAATGACACCTTTGGTGAAATCATCGACCAAGGGGAACTGAAGGGTTTAACAAACACAACAGAATTCCTAGAAGTTTAGGACAATCAAATCCAAAGATGACTTCTGCTAAATTTCTTCCTTCTTAGAGCGCATCACAGGCCAAATACAAGTTTAAGTGTATGTCCTAATATTGGGCATGTGATGGTGTAAACCAATCCTCTTTACAACCTAACCTAAGACCGAATACCTCCAACAAGATTAGGAACATAATATAAAATTCTGAACCGGACAGACACTCATGTCCACAAAATTGCATTAAGATATATATGAAAGCTAAATCTAATTCTGAACCGATTTAAGTTTTGCTGTGCATAATTTCGTCTAAACCCATTTTCCAAAATTGACACTTCCCGAATTATAATGACGTGTTAGATATACTTTATTGGGTCGAATCAACATACCAGGATAATTATTTCAAAGGAAATGTTTCTTATAGATAAGAAAAATATAATGATTTTATGCTGTTTCTTTTAGTAGAGCTCTAAAATAATTTCTTAATTAAACGAAAGGGTAACTCCTTTAAACAACGAATAAATAAGAATAATAGTAAAAGAAATATTAACAAACGTGTGTCACTATCCATCAAGGGAAAAAACCTCCCACTTGTTGAAAAAAAAAAACAAAAAAACAAGAAATCACAAAGTTTGAAACATAAACACATCATTTTGTTCGAAGAGTAATGTTTCCCAGACAAGTCATACACCTGAAACAAAAACACAGTGGAGGATGTACGATTTGGATGATGGTCCATGGGGGTGGTTTTGTGGATGATGATGAAGGTTGCTTTGTTGGTGTTTATACTTTGGTGATGTTTATACTCGTACATCGCTATGGTTACCTAGTACTCCTCATAAAAAAGGTGTATCACGCTTGGTTTCTTCGACAGATATTTATTTATGGACATTTACAATGGAATAGCACGAAAAGGAATGAAATGCTCAATAGAGAATGAAAAGCAATAAAATAAAACAGCAATATAATCATTTATGACGTTCATTTGTTTTGAGTTTTCGTTCATTTTTTCTGGCATTATGTGTTTGGTTATTTTTTTTATTTCAGATCCTAATGACAGTTCACATTACCATTTCGCTATACAAATCGAGCTTATGTTAAGTGTTATTTTGTTGCTTTATTATGGAAGTTTAAAATAAAAAAGAAATTGTAAAAAATTTGACAATAAAAAATCTACATAAAGAATTTATATTTTTCTTTTTATTAAGAAAAATGTTTCCATATTTTAGTGTCATAGACGCAATGGCCAAGGCCATGAAAACCTTTGTTCAAAAATACGGGAAAAATATCATTCTTCAAAATGGATGACCCAACAATGGGTTTAAACATTTGACATACATATATACCAACTGAGTGTGAAAATAAATGTCTTCCTTTGTACTTGTTCTAATGGGCTAAGATGTATGTAGGTAAGTAGTATATGACCGCTACTTCGTTAGCAGATATTTGCAGGCACATTGTAGTTAAAACCAGTAAGGAAAGTTCCAAAGCCGGATAGGGCCGACTATATGACACCCCTCACCACATTGGGTACATGCAATATCCTGTAGATAGAAAAGACATAGCACCTTTGGAGAACCATTCAGATGGAATATGGCTAAATTGAAACAAATTGCAAGTCAAACGGACAGGGCCGGATAGGGCCGACTATATGACACCCCTCACCACATTGGGTATATGCAATATCCTGTAGATAGAAAAGACATAGCACCTTTGGAGAACCATTCAGATGGAATATGGCTAAATTGAAACAAATTGCAAGTCAAACGGACAGACTTGTATTCTTTGGAGTACCATTTGTATGAAATCGAGCAAAATTATTTATGGGAGCTATATATAAACACATGGACCTAATTAAGCAACCGTTGTATACACCATTTGGATTTTGCAACCTCAACACACACCACTCTAAACTCAAATCAAACAAACGGTGCACTATTTAAATAAAATCGGACGAAAAAATATATCAGACCTATGTCTTAATCTGGAGCGATTACAACAAACCACAACACATAAATCCTGCCTCAATTCCATTCGCTATGCAAAATGTTGTATCAATCGGCGAAACTATATATGGGGGCTATATCTAAATCTGAACCGATTTCAAAAAACTTCACATATATCAGTCTAGACCTAATTCAGTTCTCTGTTCAAAATGTTGTCCCTATCGGATAAATATTGAGAGTTTGGTGCATCATTCAAATAAAATCGGACGAAACTATATATGGGAGCTATATCTACATCTGAACCGATTTTAACAAAAGCTTTTCAAAATTTTGTCTCAATCGAACAAATATTTGGAGTTTGGTGCATCATCCACATAAAACGGAAAAAAACATCGTATATATCAATTCAGACTTAATTCAGTACTCTGTGCAAAATTTTGTCTCAATCGTACTAATATTGGGAGTTGGTTGCACCTTTTACATAAAATCGTCGAAATTATGTATGGGAGCTATATATAAATCTAAAACGATTTTCTTCAATTTCAATAGGGTTTGACATGTGCCAAATTTCATCCAAATCGGATCATAAATGCGACCTGTACTTTGTTCGCAAAAATACATGGACGAATAGACGGACATCAATATATCGACTCTGAAAGTGATTCTTTGCATATTCTCAAAAGGAACCATGGGTCTATCTCGATTCCTTTTGCCTTCACCACACTGTGGTGCTGGCAGCGACGTAGCCAGAGGGGGGCCAGAAAATGTTGAGGTAGTTTACTATTGAGGGTATAACTCTACATGGCGATCTACCTTTAGAGCTGCGGTCAAGTTTTACAAAACCAGTAAGGAAAGTAGTAAAGTCGGACTGGCCCGACAATATGATACCCTTCACCACTTTGGGTATATTCTCCATTTGTATCCTAACAGGCGTCGCCTTTTCGAAGGAATATTGACATGGAATTGAACGAATATATCTTTACCGTCTAACATCAATTCCAACATACATGCCAATCGGCAACCTATTCTAAATTTTTTAAATAGTTTTAAGGGGACCCCCCCCATTCTCGGTATCAAGATATTGTTTGATTTAATTCGATTCTACTCTAATTCTAGAATGTCCCTACAAGTGAAAATCTGAAGAACTCTTGAAGATATAGAAGATTTATTGTGTCAGTACAAGCGACGGCAAGAGTGATTCTCAAACTTTAAAATCATTTTTCTCGAAGCAGTGTTTTACGAATCTTTAAATATATATGTGCCAAGTTACAAACCTTAACAAGCATTGGTATTCATTTATCATTGAGAATGGCGCGATTCCTTTAAAGCAAACTTTACACACGCTATTTGGTATGCTTCACTGTTTAAACTGTAATATCAATCACGCACCCATTGAACATTTGGTGTACAATCAACATGAATAGTTCGAAATTATATATGGAAGCTATTCTATATCTAAATCTGAACCGATCTCAAGGAAACTTGCCAGAGATTTATTTTTATAAATTTCAGTACGTATATTCAATCGGCCTAGCTATGGGTCATTAGTGCACCATTTATATAAAATCGGACGAACGTGTATATAGGAGCTATATGTAAATCTGATCCAATTTCAAGATAACTTGACACACGAAAAGTTATAATAAGTTCAGTACATTGTACAAAATTGTGTGCCGATCGGCCAAACTTTGGGTCTTTAGTGCACAATTTACATAAAATCGGACGAAAATATATATTGGAGCTATAGCTAAACTTGAGCGTTTAAATTTCACGAAACTTAGCACATCACTCTGGAACTGACTCAGTACCATATGCCAAATTTGTGCAAATCGAAAGATATATAGGGACTTTGGAGGCCCATTAAACTTAAATCGGACGAAAATACATATAAGAGCTATATATAAATCTGACCCGATTTTCTCGAAATTTGGTACACGTCATTCTAGACTCAATTCAGAACACTATTTGGTGCACCATTTCCATAAAATCGGACAAAACTATATATGGGAGCTACATCTAAATCTGAACCGATTATCTAGAAACTTAACACACGTCATTCTGGACATAATTCAATACCCTACGCCAAATTCCGTGCAATTTAAACCAGTAAGGAAAGTAGTAAAGTCGGACGGGGCCGACTATATGATACCCTTCACCACTATGGGTATATTAAACAGGACTATTAACATGAAATTGGATCAAATAAAATATGTGATATTTATCTAATTGTGATTCGATTTAAATCAATCGACTTCAATCAAATATTAATAGGTCATCCGTTGGGCTGTGTCTGCACTTCTAGAAAACACAACTACGTAATTCTATGCTCAATTTGGTACGTTGTGCAATATTTGATTTCAATCTGACTAACATGAGGAGTTTGATGTCCAATATACTTAAAATCGGGCGAACATATATCCAAATATGAACCGATTTCAAAGAAACTTGTCACAGGTTAGGTTATGCTAATTGCAGTACGTTTTGTTCCATAAATTGGATCCTAGTGCGTCAATTACTTAAAATCAATCTATAATATAAGGGAGCTATATCTAAATCTCAACCGACTTTCACGTTCAGTATTACGTGCAAATCGAAAGATATATAGGGACTTCGGTGCACCATTTACATGAAATCGGACGAGACTATATATGGGAGCTATATCTAAATCTGGACCGATTTTCTCCATAAATTGGACATTACTCTAGGCTCAATTCAGTACGTTATGCCAAATTTCGTGCAAATCGAAGGATATATAGGGACTTTGGTGCACCATTTACATGAAATCGGACGGAACTGTATATGGGAACTATGTCTAAATCTGGACCGATTTTCACGAAACTTGGCAGCCATAATTCTAGGCTCAATTCAGTACGTTATACCAAATTTCGTGCGAATCGAAAGATATTGAGGGACTTTGGTGCTCCATTTACCTTAAATCGGAAAAATAAATATGGGAGCTATATCTAAACCTGAACCGATTTTCTCGAAACTTAGCACACATCATTCTGGACCTAATTCAGTACTCTGTGCCATATATCGTGCCAATCGAAAGATATAGAGTGACTTTGGTGCCCCATTTACCTTAAATTGGACGAAAATATATATGGGAGCCATATTTAAATCTGAACCAATTTTTCCCAATTTCAATTGGGTTCGTCCTTGGGCCAAATAAGTGACTTGTGTCAAATTTCATCCAAATCGGATTGTAAATGCGACCTGTACTTTGCTTACAATTTAACATCTACAGACGGACAGACGGAAGGACGCACGGACATGCATAAATCGACCCAGAAAGTGATTCTATGCATATTCTCAAAATAAACCATGTGTCTATCTCGTTTCCTTTTGCCTGTTACAAACATATGCACAAAGACATAATACCCTGTACGACAGTGTGGTGAAGGGTATAAAAATATATAGGGACTTTGGTGCACCATATACCTTAAATCGGACGAATATATATATATATATATATATATATGCATAAATCGACTCAGAAAGTGATTCTATGCATATTCTCAAAAGGAACCATGGGTCTATCTCGATTATTTTTGCCTGTTACAAACATATGCAGAAAGACATAATACCCTGTGTGGTGAAGGGTATAAATATCGCTCATTTGCTGCAAGAGAGCCTTAAAAATCGTGATTTTCGAGTTAATGATGCACGATTGTTCGC
This sequence comes from Musca vetustissima, assembly GCF_032173495.1. Classification (NCBI taxonomy): domain Eukaryota; kingdom Metazoa; phylum Arthropoda; class Insecta; order Diptera; family Muscidae; genus Musca; species Musca vetustissima. Next base: position 7,696 of record NW_026873803.1, read on the forward strand.
TATAGTAGACCTCATATTGTGTAAAAAATTCGAATGAATATCTCTTACACACTCTAATAGAGGAGCTGTAGAAGTTCTTCTGTCCATATAAAGTGTGAGTAAACTGAAAACTTAAAACGCATTTTCTGCAAAACGGGGTTTTTTTGAGTTATGCCTGTCTTGCAGCAAATGAGCGATATGTTTTTAACTCGTTATTAACGTAATCCGCTTTTCTCTTCATTGTGTAGGCAAATATACGTTATGAGTAAAATACGATATAAGATTTTATTGCAATAAACATTCTGTCTTGGGGCAATTTGTGGAAAATGATTGTTGGAGCTAAACTAATTTATATTTTCCCATCTCAGCTTATGACTTAGAATAAAACCAACCGAATTATTATATAACCTTTTACTGATTAATATAAAATACAGAAATATATAAATAATATAACTACCTTATTAAAGAACATTAAATTTACATCGCTGTAATAAGGAGAATGGAAATCGTAAAAAATGTATGTTGTGTAGCACAACTCGTACTTTGACATTGCCATAAAAGTAATCGAAAACGTTCGTCACAACGGAAATAAATACACACATTTTAAAACTCGAAATAAATCTCATAAATTTAAGCAATAACCAAAAAGAAGAATAAATAAGATTTTCATTATACGTACACTTGCATTTAAAACAAAATCACCTCGTAAAATCATAATGAATTTTTATGCCCCGCACAAAACCTCGTTTTAATGTTTTACAACGAATGATGAATCCAATCACAGGAAACCGATTTTCTGTATTTTTTTAGAAGGCAACAAGGCAACAAGGCAACCATAATTATAAGACATAATAAATGAAGCAGTTATTGCTTCTTTTATTACAATAAAAATTTCAACATCATATTAATAAGCTGAATAGCTAAAAATGGGAATAGATCTCATAATGCGAATACGTGCGTAATGCATTCCCATCATCATCATCGTTATAAACAGGTACAAATAAATTTAATTGGATATTACATGGGGGTTGTTTGCTAGAAATGTGTTAAATTATATTTGTTAATTTATTCGATGGTGTGTTGTAAAAAATTTTAAATGACCTATATTAAGTTGTAAAATGTATGTATGTATGTATGTATTCTTACGAGATTATGTGGAAATGTTGTAATCGAAATGAATACAATTTCACCAGTCAGATTAAATTGTTTTGTAAGTTGTTATGCCCTTAATCAAAGAACGACATATATATACAATTTTTCATTACGTTTGAAGCACTTCAAAATATTCTTCGGCGACTCTCTAACGCATATTTTCATCGGAATAATATTCTTTGAAGATAACCATGTATTTCGATACTCTGGTAGACGGCCAATTAATGTTTATACCCTTCACCACACTGTGGTTCGTATTATGTCTTTGTGCATATGTTTGTAACAGGCAAAAGGAAGGATAGACACATGGTTCCAAATAATCACTTTTTAAGTCGATTTATGCATGTCCGTCCGTCTGTCTGTCCATGTTAAATTGTAAACAAAGTACAGATCGCATTTATTATCCGATTTGGATGAAATTTGGCACAGCTCACTTATTTGGCCAAGGGGCGAACCCTATTGAAATTGGGAAAAATCGGTTCAGATTTAGATATAGCTCCCATATATACTTCGTCCGATTTAAGGTAAATGGGGAACCAAAGTCCCTGTATATGTTTTGATTTGCACGAAATTTGGCATAGCGTACCGAATTAGTTCCAGAAGATTTAGATATAGTTCCCATATATATTTTCGTCCGATTTAATGTAAATGGTGTACCAAAGTCCCCATATATCTTTCGATTTGCACGAAGTTTGGCATAGCGTAATGAATTAGGTCGAGAATGATGTGTGTTAAGTTTCCTGAAAATCGGTCCAGATTTAGATATACCTACCATATATATTTTCTTCCGATTTAATGTAAATTATCCACCAAATACCCTATATAACACAAATGGCACAGCAAATTACTAGAATGATGTGTGTTATATATATGTATATATACTATATCTATAGCAAATCTATATCTGACCAAATGAAAAATTTAGTATGGGTTGCACAATGACATGTTTATGGATCCAAATTTTTTCCTTTTTTAGAATCCATGTGAATATACCTTTGTTCTCTTACTGGTTTTAGTACTACATATTTCCAAAACTGGAAAAGCCGTTCTATTCCAAAGTATTATTCTTTCTGATTTATACTTTTCTATCCGGAATAACATAAATCAAATACATGGTTTATGAACCCTAAAATTTGATTACCATTTAGTACCTTTGTTCTCTTATAGTACATATTTCCAAAACTACCTCCATATCTCAACACAACACACAAATTCGGACCGCAACAGAAATCTAGTTCTATACTAAATTTTTACTATTTTAGTACTTTTTTTCAAAACGTATTATAAATTCTAAGATTTGATATCCAAAGGTTCACCTAAATACAAATTTTACCAAATTTCGTACACATTAATATACATTTCCATGAGTACCCAACTCAACAATCCAATAAACATCATATTTCTCAATTTTTAGAACATAAGTACGAATTCCCAAAGCTATATACATAACTTAGTTTTGGACTCCAACAGTAATCTTAATTTTAAATTTGAGTATTTGAGCTTTATCGTTTTACTTAAATCCAACTTGTATCAAATTTAGTACGCTTAATTTCAATTTTCATAACTTCCTAACTCGACGACCCGAGAGAAATCATATTTTCCACTTTCAGGATTCCTGACCGATCGGTTTACATCGGTTTTACCATATTTTGTGATAAAGTGTACAAAACATAGTACAACTACATATCCGTACATTGCACTCCATCGTTAATGTTAATTTCAAATCCCAGAATTCGAGCTACATCCCTTTCTGAAAATTCAAATTGTACCAAATTCAGTACTGTTTAATACTTTTCGTATACATGAGTACACGCCTACATATTCACTAATAACCAGTAAAGAAAGTAGTAAAGTCGGACTGGGCAGACTATATGATACCCTTCAACACTTTGGGTATATTGTTCATATGTATCCTAACAACTTTATCTCGATGTTCCCTCAAAGGAACATAAGCATGCCTTTCTGAAACCTGTGCTAAATTTAAATTCATTCGGGCAGATTAAGAGACGCGTGCGTACAATGCGAAACATTTGTGGAAAACGATTTATAGCAAAACTGATACACACTATTCGGTACGCCGCACTATTAAAAATTTAATCTCAATCAGACATACATATGGGAACTATGGCTGCATCACCAATTTCAAAAAAACGCAATAACGTCATTCAAATCTTAATTTGACACGTTGTGCAAAATTTCGTGTTTATCGGACAAACATTAGGAGTTTGGTGCACCTTTTTTATGTAAAATAGGAAGAATATATATGTATATGTGGGAGCTATATCAAGGGATATGTAGGGATTTTGGTGCACCATTTACATAAAATCGGACGAAAATGTATATAGGAGCTATATCTAAATCTGAACCGATGTTTCCCAATTAAATAGGGTTCGTAATTTCCAATTCGAATCAAAAATGCGACCTGCTCTTTGTTTACAATTTAACATCGACAGACGGACATGCATAAATCGACTTAAAAAAGTGATTCTATGCATATTCTCAAAAGGAACCATATGTCTATCTTATTTCCTTTTGCCTGTTACATAACTCTTTTGTCAAAAAACTAATGATTTTGCATAGGTTACCGACGGTTCTGCCGTGTGTATTATACCGTCCAGATTGAATTAGGTCCAGATTGATGTATGCCAAGTTTGGCTGAAATCGGTGCAGATTTATATCACCCATATATAGTTTCCTCTGATTTTATGTATATGGTGCACCAATCACCCAATATTGGTTCGATTGAGACAAAACTTTGTACGGAGTACTGAATTAGGTCCAAATTTATGTATGCGAAGTTTTTTTGGTATCGATTTAGATTTAGATATAGCTTCCATATATAGTTTCGTCCGATTTTATGTAAATGGGGCACCAAAGAGTCAAATTTAAGCCGATTGGCACAAGGTTTTGCAAAGTGTACTGTCCAAATTTATACGAACCCTATTGAAATTGGAGAAAACCGATTTAGATTTAAATATATACTAGCTGAACCCGTGGCGCTTCTCAGCCCCCGCTAAAACTCTCCAAATAAATTTATATAAACATATATCAATAATCATGTATAAAACAATCTATATGAATTTGCATATACCGTTTTTATACCCTTCACCAAACTGTGGTACAGGGTATTATGTCTTTGTGCATATGTTTGTAACAGGCAAAAGGAAACGAGATAGACACATGGTTCCTTTTGAGAATATGCATAGAATCACTTTCTAAGTCGATTTATGCATGTCCGTCCGTCCGTCTGTCTGTCTGTCTGTCTGTGCATGTTAAATTGTAAACAAAGTACAGGTCGCATTTATGATCCGAATTGGATGAAATTTGGCATAGGTCACTTATTCGGCCCAAGGACGAACCCTATTGAAATTGGGAAAAATCGGTTCAGATTTAGATATAGCTATATATATTTAACCGATTTAATGTAAACGGTCCCTATATATCTTTCGATTTGCACGAAATTTGGTACAGCCTAATCATTTATGTCTAGTATTATGTCTGCCAAGTTTCGTGAAAATCGGTCCAGATTTAGATATAGCTCCCATATATAGTTTCGTCCGATTTCTTGTAAATGGTGCATCAAAGTTCCCATATATCCTTCGATTTGTACGAAATTTGGCATAACGTACTGAATTAAGCCTAGAATGATGTCTGCCAAGTTTCGAGAAAATCGGTCCAGATTTAGATATAGCTCCCATATATAGTTTCGTCCGATTTCATGTAAATGGTGCACCAAAGTCCCTATATATTCTTCGATTTGCACGAAATTTGGCATAACGTACTGAATTGAGCCTAAATAGATGTGTGCCAAGTTTCGAGAAAATCGGCCCAGATTTAGTTATAGCTCCCATATATAGTTTCGTCCGATTTCATGTAAATTGTGCACCAAAGTCCCTATATATCTTTCGATTTGCACGAAATTTGCCATAGCGTACTGAATTAAGTCTAGAATGATGTGTGCCAAGTTTCGTGAAAATCGGTTCAGATTTAGATATAGCTCCCATATATATTTTTGTCCGATTTCGTGTAAATGGTGCACCAAAGTCCCTATATATCTTTCGAATTGCACAAAATTTGGCATAACGTACTGACGTAAGCCTAGACGTACTGAACTAAGCCAGATTTAGATATAGCTCCCATATATAGTTTCTTTCGATTTCATGTAAATGGTGCACCAAAGTCCCTATATATCCTTCGATTTGCACGAAATTTGGCATAACGTACTGAATTGAGCCTAGAGTGATGTCTGTCATGTTTCGTGAAAATCGGTTAAGATTTAGATATAGCTCCCATATATATTTTCGTCCGATTTAATGTAAATGATGCACCAAAGTCCAGATATATCTTTCGATTTGCCCGAAATTTGGCATAGCGTACTGAATTTAGTCCAGAATGTGTGTGCATAGTTTCGTGAAAATCGGTTGAGATTTAGATATAGCTCCCTTATATTATAGATTGGTTTTTAGGAACCAATACATGGCTGATAGGAACAAAACATACTGAAATTAGTATAACCTAACCTGTAACAACTTTCGTTGAAATCAGTTCATATTTGGATATATATTTTCGCCCGATTTTATTTAGTTTTATATTTTGGATGATCATTGAGTCCAAAACCCCCTTTCCAAGCCGAGTAGCTCCCATATAAAGGCATCCCCCATTGTTCGGTATTTTCTCATCTGGTGTCTGATTAATATATATCTATTCATATTTCATATGGCATTTGCGGATGTTTAAAAACATTTGTCTATTAGATCTAAGTCTTGATATAGCTCCTATATACCCATTTTCGGTATTATAAAGACATTGCGGTATAAAAAACTTCTTCCCAGAAATTATGCACTATGGATTAACGCTTTAAAAATACGTCATACATATTTCCCGTTTAATTTTCGGTACGTTGAAGTTCTTGCCAACGTTTTCCAACCTGAGTGTCTATAATTTTGAACATTATTTTTTCAGAGCATGGACATCCTACTACCACATAATGTAGACCCCATTTAATGTCTCTACCGATTATAACGTAGAACCCATTTAATATCTCTACCGATTTAAGAAAGGTCGGTATAAAATCTTCGATTTTAGCGACGTTTTTACTTTTTAATAGATGTCTTCATTTAATATATCGGTAGTTAACATATCAAGGTATTTGTAATTTTATAATCACATGTTCAATGGGAATAGATAGATTTTTTGATGGAGGTGTTGGTATAACTTTCACATTAGACATTATGCTTTGGCTATATCTCAATATTGCTGTTCATTTTTTTCACTCTCCATTTGAGGTAAATGCGCGAAGTGTTGTGTTCAAAGATATTGACCAACTATTAGGCATATAACACCCTTTTAATAGTTACATATTGACATTTTTGATTGTATAAGGATCAAAATGTTTCTATGGAGCTTTTATTATTATTTTCAAACAAAATAATCTAGGGTATGGGTCTTAGAATCTGAATTCCCTGAATGGACACGAACTCGATTCAGAATGTCTTCTATGGAAACGTGTACTTACAATGATCGCGTATACATTCAATTATTTTTTGTATTCTCACATAAAATATGTTCAATACAATGTCAATCCAATCAAAAAATTAAATATCAATAATTGACAAATGAAGGCTTAAATGAATGATACGCTACCAATTTTCGCCCAAAATATCTTTAAATAAGTACTACGATGCGGTGCAAATATAACAGCTCGAAACTAAATTCGTGGAAATGCAAAAATGCTTCATAATATTTTTTGGAAATTTTTCGCTCTAAAATTTGGTATACAGATTTGTCCATTGGTATACAGATTTGTCCAAATCAGAAATGTGTGTGTACTAAAGGTGCTAAAATGTACTAAATAGTATTCTATGATGGAATAATAAGGGACAGATATCTGAAATTTAGTATGTAACTTAAGCTATTATAAATAGAATGATTGGCATACATATTTCAAGAAATTAGTACTAAAATGTACTAAAAACTTTAAAATATCATATTACAATATGAAATCGTATAGCTTTAACTATTATAAATTAAGTGGTGATAAAAAGTACTAAATAATAAAATAAATGCGTATGAAATTTAGTATATAGCTTTAACTATTGTAAATTAAATGATGTACATAACTAAAATGGTACAAAATATTAAATTATAATGGAAACGTTAGAGATTGAAATCTAAAATTTAGTATGTAGCTTAACTATTACAAATATAGCAATATGCACAAATATTTTTGGAAAATTGTACTAAATATTGTACCACAGTGAATGGTAAAAAATTTAAATGTAACTTTAGAGTACAAAAATCTTTAACTCAGTACAAATAAGAGGATTGGTTTATTGGAAATAAAGAAAGTAACCTGTTATAAAATACTTATCTTGAACTATGACAATAAACATTTATACATAAATATTTTCCAGAAGTAAGTTCGAAAATGTACTAAAAAGTACAACACATTGTATACGGAT
>NW_026873804.1:0-15408 GCF_032173495.1 Musca vetustissima
TTGTTTTTACAAAAAATTAACGCCTATAACGTAAAGTATTAATTACGAAGTGTTTATTGTCACGAATGTGATAGACGCAGTGAAAGGGTGGAAAAATATAACAGCTTAGTCTACAGAGGCTATGAAATAAAAGGGGTTGGTGCCACCACACTCTACATTCCACAAAACTTAAATTCACCTGAAAAAATATTTTTTTTAAAAAGACCTCAAAAAATTATTTTAAACAAATCCACACCTTTGTTAAGGCCTCCACAAATTAATTTTAAAAAATCCACACCTCTGTTAAGGCCTCCAAAAAGTACTTACTTTGCTGGCTTGTGACAGAACTTTCGTTCCATAAGCCGAACATAAAAAAGATTTCCAAGCGCATTGATCTTTTACGCAGTTTTTCTAGTTTGAAATATCATATTCGGCAATGTTGTCTTCCACTTGGTCATTCCATCACACTCGTGGCCTTCCCCTTCTGCGTGAACCATCAGCTGGTTCTCTTTTATATGGCTTCTGGCCTAGGGCAACTTCATCCATTCTCACAACATGACATAGCCAAGGTAGTCGCTGCAGCTCAATACGTCTAACAATGTCAATGTCCGAAAATAGCTGGTATAACTCATGGTTCATTCAACGCAGATCGTCCCATCTTTCGAAGAAATTTTCTTTCAAACACCCCAAGAGCTGCCTCATCTTCCTGCGCAAGTACCCATGCTTCAGATCCATATAATAGCACGGGTAGTATCAACGTCTTGTAGAGTGTGAGTTTGAACTGGCGGGAGGTGGCCTTGTTTTGAGTTGTTTGCACAGACCATAGCCCGAAACTGATGTCATTCTTTTTTTTTTTTTGTGGCGGTACCAAGGCATAGAAAATCTTTGACTACCTCGAAGCTGTAGTTCTCAAGTTCCACAGTTGGTCCGAGTATACTGGACGTCTTGCGCGTTGATACCATCAGCTTGGTCTTCTCGCAGTTTACTGCCAGACCCACTTTGGCAGACTTCTTCTCAATTTGTTCAAAGGTGGCTGTTACCGCTCTCAATGTTCGACCCATTATGTCGATGTCATCGGCGTAGGCCGCTCGTATGACCTTTTCCAGCAGAATGTTAAAAAACTCACACAACAAACGGTCACCTTGTCTGAATCCTCATTCGGTATTAAAGGCCTCCGAGAGGTCCTTTTCGACTTCAACTGCTGACCTTGTGCCACTTAAAGTTATCCTGCATAGCCGTATTAATTTTGCAGGAATGCCGAACGTAGACATGGCTTTAAACACATTTGATCAGATAGGGCTGTGGAATGCAGCTTTATGGTCGACGAATAGGTGGTATGTATCGATGTGTTTTTCGTGGGTCTTTTCCAGGATTTGGCGCAGAGTAAAAATCTGGTCAGTGGTGGATTTGCTAGGTCTGAAGACGCTGTGGAATGTGTCGGTGTGATTTTCGTGGGTTTTTTTTTCCAGGATTTGGAGCCGAGTGAAAATCTGGTTAATGGTGGATTCGCCAGGTCAGAAGCCGGATTGGTATGGTCCAATAATGCCATTGACCATTGGCTTCAGTCGTTGACACAGTACGCTGGATAACACTTTATATACGATGGGAAGGAGACTTATTCCTCTATAGTTGGCACATATCGTCTTGTCTCCTTTTTTGTGCACGGGACACAGGACGATGAGATTGTAAGCATTCTTCTATCCAAATTGTACTAATCAGCTGGCGCATGCTCCTGACCAGTATCTGGCCACCAGTCTTGAATAGTTCGGCAGGTAACCCGTCGGCTCCGGCTCCTTTATTGTTCTTCAGCCGATTAATTGCTTTTATGACATTATCTTAGCTAGGTGGTATACACACTATACCGTCATCTATTATTGGTTCTGGGGTATCCTCTTCACCGCTACTATTTGATACCAGAAGTTTTTCAAAATGCTCCTTCCATATCCTCAACACGCTGTCTGTATCTGTCACCAGGTTTCCTTCTTCATCTCTACAGGAGGATGGGCCTCACACCAAAGCCTTCGGTTTGGTATTTTTCCCGTTGGTAAAATTTCCGGACTTCATTCTGACTCCTGTACATCTCGATTTGCTCACGCTCACGTTTTTCTTGTTCTTTCTTCACTTTTCTGAAAATACGTTTCGCCTCTCTCCTTCTCTCACGATAGTTCTCCATCACATTAAGTTTTTTCATATCAGTAACATTACGACACACCTGATCGTACCACGGATATCTTGATGGTGGAGTGGGTAATTCTCTGCCACTGTGCTTCTATATTATTATCGGGACAAGGGGTGCTTTTTACATTTCGGCATTGATTTTTAAAAATATTGTTTTTCGACCCGCCTTATTGCTTTTTGTTTGTTTATGGTTTTATTTTTGGACTTCCCTTAGCCAAAAATATCGCATGTCATGTCACTAGGCATTTAACAAGATTGTATCATCACTGCGAACATGCGGATGCGTCTGTTAGGTAATGTCCACCGAAATGCATAACCTGCTCATCAGTTGTAATGCAATTTTCGGGCGTGCTTATTCCGGTTTTATTATTGGCGGTTAGCGGATTTTCGGCCAGAGAATGGAATTTTACCGCAATAGAAGAATCAGATAATTTAGAAAGAAATTTCCAATGGCTCCTGGAGAAGATCCACAAGGAGAGGCCTTATGAGGGCATATTGGTGTTGCAGGACCCTAGCATACAGGATGTGTTTCTAGGGGATGTGAATACCCCAAAGTTGATTGTGAATGGCGAGAACCTTCCCTTTAACTACAGGGAAAATTTCAACAGTGAAATTGTGACCATCTTCCTAATGCGTAGGCGTGTGAACGGCAATCTGATGGCTTTAGGTGCCCAGATTTTAAATAATTTGCGCCAAAATAGAGTCATTGTATTGGTATTAGATGTATCACCCTCAGCAGAACTCCAAATTTTGGAGAACTTATTAAAATTGTGTGATGACTACAAAATGACAAATGTCCTGCTGAGTCTAAGGGGAATTATCTATCAACTAAGACCTTATCCGGTTTATCATTGGATCCCAAAACAAATCCCAAATGACACCCCTTACTTCCCGCAACATTGGCGTAATATGTCACAAAAAACTATTCTAACCTATTCGGATCAAACGGCACCACGAACTGTCATCACCATGGATACGAACAACCCACAACAGGGTGTCATCAAAATAAATGGCTTCGTTGCCAGATTAGTGTTGCTTTTCGCCGACCTCTTTAATGCCTCGTTGGAATGGTGTTGTGATTTCGAATTCGGAAATGTGACACCCTATAATCGCATCAATTACATGGTGGATATGAAACAGCTGGATATACCAATGACACTGGACCCTGTCGTAAATGGCAATTTTTTATATCGTTCGCAGGTTTATGATTTGGGTAAAGCCTTCCTTATGGTACCCTGTTCGCGGCCATATAGTCTACACGAAATTACGGGAATGCTTTTGAATCGGAACTTCTGTGGTTATATTTTTCTGTGTGGATTCATGTTTACTGCTGTGCATTCTTTGGCGGATTACTATATGGATGGGGAGTTCCACTGGAGAAATATTCTGATAAATGAGAGGATTCTACCCGGGGTACTGGCCCAAAGTTGGGAGCCCAAAAATTCACCATGGTTGGTATTTAAATTGATTTATGTCATGCTCTTTCTGGCAGGGCTGAACATAAGTGCCCAATTTTCGGCTAGACTCAATACTCTCTTCACACGGCCTCCACAGCATCGGGAAATTGAAACATTTCAGGATATTGCAGACTCTCCATTGGAAATTCTCGTTGACACCCTTGAGGCCAAGGCAATGGAACATGTTATCCAGCCCATCGCCGATTCCTTGGTCTACACCAATCAGACATCACTCTACCTGCAAATGCGTAGGGATTTAAATACCTCCTATGGTTATGCGGTGAATAGTGCCGTATGGAATATGCTGAATCGCAAACAGGATCATATGAGCCATAAGCTATTTTGTACCTCTAAACAGTTGACATTACTCCCTTTCATCCACTGGACCATACGTTTGCAAGAGAATTCCGAATATAAGGAGCCTTTGGATTATTTGATACTAAGGGTTCATGAATTGGGCCTGATGAAGGCCTGGCATGGCAGTACCTTTGTGGATATGTTGAAGGTGAAGGAAATCCGCTTGATGGAGTCTAAGCAAAAGGCGGAGTTATATGTCCTTAAAGAAGTGGATTTATTGTGGATATGGTTTTTTGAAATTGCAGGATTGGTGGCAGGGTTTTTGGTATTTCTGATTGAATTATTGTGGTTCAAAGTTCGTGGAAATAGGTATTTCCTGATAACTTATTATAATAATTATTTGTATAGCTTACTTGAGGTATTTAAAATAAAATAATCGGAAACGAAAAAGGGGTTTTCTTTACGAAAAGAGGTAGGTTAGGTACCACCGAGATGCAGCGCTGGGTACGGAATTTATTTTAAACAGACTGAGGCACCCTGCACAACATGAGTTACTAACAGGGTGACACAGTATGTTTAGCATTAAAAGGGCGTTTCAAAAAATATTTTTAAAAAATCCACGCCTTGTATGGACCCTAGCTGGGCTCTTAAAAATATTTTTAAAAAATCCACGCCTTGTATGGACCCTAGCTGGGCTCTTAAAAATATTTTTAAAAAATCCACGCCTTGTATGGACCCTAGCTGGGCTCTTAAAAATATTTTTAAAAAATCCACGCCTTGTATGGACCCTAGCTGGGCTCTTAAAAATATTTTTAAAAAATCCACGCCTTGTATGGACCCTAGCTGGGCTCTTAAAAATATTTTTAAAAAATCCACGCCTTGTATGGACCCTAGCTGGGCTCTTAAAAATATTTTTAAAAAATCCACGCCTTGTATGGACCCTAGCTGGGCTCTTAAAAATATTTTTAAAAAATCCACGCCTTGTATGGACCCTAGCTGGGCTCTTAAAAATATTTTTAAAAAATCCACGCCTTGTATGGACCCTAGCTGGGCTCTTAAAAATATTTTTAAAAAATCCACGCCTTGTATGGACCCTAGCTGGGCTCTTAAAAATATTTTTAAAAAATCCACGCCTTGTATGGACCCTAGCTGGGCTCTTAAAAATATTTTTAAAAAATCCACGCCTTGTATGGACCCTAGCTGGGCTCTTAAAAATATTTTTAAAAAATCCACGCCTTGTATGGACCCTAGCTGGGCTCTTAAAAATATTTTTAAAAAATCCACGCATTGTATGGACCCTTCTTGGTGGGCTCTTAAAAATATTTTTAAAAAATCCACGCATTGTATGGACCCTTCTTGGTGGGCTCTTAAAAATATTTTAAAAAAATCCACGCCTTGTATGGACCCTTGGTGGGCTCTTAAAAATATTTTTAAAATAAGCCACGCCTTATATGGACCCTTGGTGGACTCTTAAAAATATTTGATTAATGTTAAACCTCTTTAACATTATGGAAGCATGTGGGAGTAAGTAGAATCTACACTTTAAGCAGTTGAACTAAGGTTCAGGTTTGGAGAACTAAGGTTCTAATGGAAGACCGGTCTAGAGTTAGGACTCAGGTCCTTAATGTGGATAACTTACGGAATTCGGGCTGTTTTAACGAACCAAATATAACAATTCGGTATTCCAACTTACATATTCAGTATGTACTTTATTTAGAGTTGTAAATATTGTAAAGTGGGATCCGTGCTGTTGTTCGCTTGAGTGGTAAATCCAGAAGAAAGTGCCATTTGTCATAATGCACACCAGCAACCACAAAGATGGTTGAACAAAAGCACGGATAAAACATAGATTTACAATTGTTGCCATATTGACATATACAATAATGGTAAATTAATTCATGGTTGTATTTATCGAGTTACAAGGCAAATTCAAATATTTTCAATACAATATTTTGACTTTAGAAATTCATTTTGTTTTGTTTGTTTAAATTAATTTCAAATCTTAAATTATGATAAACTACTTTAAACATCCTCCCGCCTCTTGACATCGGTCATTCATCAAATGTTCCATTTAAACGCTTTAAAGCCATAATGGCCTGTTGTAAGAGTCTGCGTTGTTTTAACATGCTTTGAGACCTCTCAATGATATTTGTAGAATTGGATTTTTTTCTTCTCATTGGAGTAGGAACTCTCTCTTGCGTCCTTTGTATAGTATTTTCTCTTCTTCTTTCTGAAGTGCGGAATCTCCTATCTACTCTTTGTGCGGAATTTGATCTTGCAGATGAGCTAATTCGGTCGTCTTCGTGCCCACGCTGGTTAGCCTCTGACATTCTTTGTAAACTTCTCTGACCTTGTAGAATTTGATCGTAGGTAAATGTCTGTACAGGAGGAAGATGAAGCAAAGTGTGGTGCTCTTCACCACATCTTGCACATGCGTCTTCAGAAAGGCATTCATAAATTTTATGGGACCGAGCTAGGCAATTAAAACAGTACCCTAGGCGTCGTACTTCTCTTCTACGTTGTCCAATATCCATGTTAAGGAATTTCCTACAAAATCTTAATGAGTGGAAACGTTCGCATATAAGGCATTTATGAATTTGTGGATTACGGGGTGCCCTGTTAAGAATGAAAGTAATTAGTTATTTCTGTGATGTAACCTAAATGTCATGTAACAGCAAGAGAATGAATGTTCAAGGTAATGAGAAAAGAATATTGGAATACATGTTGATTAGTTATGATCATTATCAGAGAAGAGGGGACACAATCGAGTTATATCTCTAGTTATGACTCCAGCAGCAGTACGAATGTCTACTACTCTTACCAATCCATCAACACCATAATGAACCTGCTTTATTCGACCAAGTTTCCATTCACAAGGTGGTAACTGGTCATCTTTTACGATTACTAGTTGATTAAGTTTGATATTCTCCATTGGGGATTGCCATTTATATCTGCGCTGTAACTCGGTGATGTATTCATCTTTCCATCGACGAGCAAATTGATGTTGCTGAGTTTTTAGTTTTTCCCATCTACAAGTGGGAGATAAATCGACGGATGCTGGTTCGGGTAACGCTACGAGTGGAGCACCTCGTAAAAAATGTCCTGGAGTTAAAGCTAATAGATCATGAGCGTTATCAGTCATTGGGGATAATGGTCGAGAATTCAGTACTGCTTCAATACGTACGAGCAACGTATTAAACTCTTCAAAGGTATATTTCTGGTTCTGAGCAACTTTTTTGAAGAGGGACTTAAATGACTTGACGCCTGCTTCCCACAATCCTCCCATGTGTGGTGCGTTTGGAGGGATAAACGACCATTGAAGACCTTGGGGAGTGTATTTTTTAATAACGTCATCCGCAGTGCTATTCAAAAATTGTTTAAATTCGTATCGCAGCTTCCTTTCAGCTCCAATGAAATTTGTGCCGTTGTCAGACATTACCTTGAGAGGTAAACCTCGGCGACCTACGAAACGAACGAACGCAGCTAAAAATGATTCGGAAGAAAGGTTCGAACACAGTTCTAGGTGAATTGCTTTCGTGCTAAAGCACACGAATACGCATACATAGCTTTTTTGGTAGATTGCTTGTCGAACGTTTGAAGTTTTTGTAGAGAACGGACCAGCAAAGTCTAGTCCAGTATATGAAAATGGAAGTGAAAAAGTACTCCTCTCTAAGGGAAGAGCTGCCATGATTTGGGATTGAATCTTTTGCTTATAGATAATGCATTTTTTGCAATTTCTTATGCATTTTTTAATTGATGATCGCAATCGGGATATGTAATATTCTTCACGAATGGTGCGTAACATTAAATTATTTTCGGCATGAAGTAAAGCGTCGTGGATGAAATTGATATATAATTTGGTATATTCCGAATCCTTGTGTAGTATTATGGGATAGCGTGCGTTATAGGGGATATCGGAGTTAGAAATTCTTCCATTTACGCGGATAATATTTTGTTTGTCAATGAAAGGATTAAGAGGGAATAGTGAGCTTTTCTTATGAACCTTTTTGGATTGTTTTAGTCCAAAGTACTCGCGACTGTAATGTTGCTTTT
Organism: Musca vetustissima; assembly: GCF_032173495.1. NCBI lineage: Eukaryota > Metazoa > Arthropoda > Insecta > Diptera > Muscidae > Musca > Musca vetustissima. The sequence goes on from NW_026873804.1 coordinate 7,965, forward strand.
GAGCCAATATAATCATTCGAGTTTTTGCTTCTACAAATTCTTTGTGGGATATAAGAGGAGATGGGTAACAAACCATTTTTCGAACAGCTTTATAGAATCTTAATACGTAGGCAATAACACGAATAGCCTTATCCCACCGAGAAAATCGTTTGAGGAAATCTTCTTCGGATTGCGAAGTGTGGAAAACTTCTATTTTTCGTGCTTCAGGAGGGTCTTCATGAATTCGGGTGGTGTTAGGCCATTCTTCGGGAGGACTGCGTAACCAGTTTGGACCATGCCACCATAACGAATTGTTGAATAGTTCCTCGGGAGTGCAACCACGAGATCCAAGGTCTGCAGGGTTATCATTCGATCGGACATGACGCCATAAATTATTACCAACGTTGCTAATGATTTTTGCAACTCTATTTGCTACGTACGTTTTCCAAGTATACGGGGGCTTTTCTAACCAGCTAAGAGTGATGGATGAATCGCTCCAAAGAAATATTTCGTAATTATGCAATGGTAGCCCGACCGTAATATGTTTAACTAACTGTGAGAGAAGAACTGCTCCACAGAGCTCTAAACGGGGAAGACTTACTGGATCGATTGGAGCTACTTTGGTTTTAGATACAAGCAATTGTGTATGAATAGAATTTCCTAGACTAACTCTCAGAAAAATAGTTGCACAATAAGCCTTCTCAGAGGCATCACAAAACCCATGTATTTGAGAAACACACGTTGGGGAAAAATTTATCCAGCGAGGAATTTGGAACTTAGATATTTGAGATAAGGATTCCGCAAATTGATTCCACTTTTGCAATGTATGAGACTTAACGTTTTCATCCCATTGAGTGCCTTCTATCCATAACTGTTGAAGCATAATTTTGGCTACTACAATGACTGGAGATATCCAACCAGCGGGATCAAAAACTTTGGAAACGATTGAAAGAATTTGACGTTTGGTAATAGAATTAGTTGTTGAAGGGGCTTCGACTTTATAAAAAAACATGTCCTGCATGGCATTCCACTGAACGCCTAGTGTTTTAGTGCCACTAGTTTCGTAGAACTTCAAAAATTTTGAGTTCAAAATGTTTTCTTCAGACACTGAATTCAGTATTTCAGGATCGTTAGAAGTAATTTTCTTTAGAGGAAATCCAGCTGAATTTAGCATGGATATTAATTGAGATAGGGAATCTATGGCGGCTTCTGGGCTATGAGCTCCAGAGAGAACATCGTCAACATACATGTCCTTTTTAATAATTTGAGATCCTTGGGGATATAATTCCACTGAATCATCTGCTAATTGGAGCAGAGTTCGCATAGCTAAGTATGGGGCACAATTCACTCCGAATGTTACCGTCTTTAATGAATAATCTTGAATGGGTGAGGTTGGAGAAGGGCGCCAAACAATTTTTTGGAAGTTAGAATCATCTGGGTGAATAAGTATCTGTCGATACATTTTCTCTATATCACCGTTAAAAACGTATTTATAGAAACGCCAGCGAAGTATCAACGTTAACAAGTCTGATTGAAGGGTGGGGCCGACATGTAGAGTGTCATTTAAAGAATATCCCGAATAAGTTTTTTTTGATGCGTTGAATACGACGCGTAACTTAGTGCTAACACTTTGCGGCCTTAAAACTGCATGATGTGGCAAATAGAATGAATTGGATGACCCATCTGTTAAAAACTCTGTAGAATTTGTGAGTTTCATGTGGTTCAGGGAGACATATTCCTGCAAGACGTCATTGTAAGCCTTTGCTATTTCAGGCTTGTTTTTGAGAGATTGTTCCATTCTTACATATTGTAGTAGGGCTTGAGTTCTGGAGGGTGATATAGGTGTTTCAACCTGAAAATTGGCTTTGAAGGGAAGTCGAACCATATAGCGACCATCGGGAGTTCGCGTAGTTGTTTTTTTAAATAACGACTCGCAATATTCATCGTTGGCAGACAAATGTCTTTTTTCGGGAAATTCTTCCTGCTCCCAGAATTTTCTAAGTTGTTGGCTAAGAGAAACATCAGTGTCTTCCGAGGCCTCAATTGAAAAGGAGGAAACTGTATGAGTAGGGACAGATCCACTTATGATCCAACCAAAGATGGTAGCTTGTAGAACAAGAGATGAACCAATTTTCCTTACACCGTCTAGTAAGAGATTTGGGATTACATTACTTCCTAGAAGCAAATCAACCTGACTGGGTGAATGGAAATTGGGATCTGCCAGGTTTAAACCTTCCACCTCTTCGAGGGCCACGTCGGATTTAGTCATAAAAAAGCTAGGTAAAAGTCGAGTAACTTTATTCACAACTATAGCTTCCATATCGACTGCACGATTGTAAAGTTCCGAGAAAAGAGAAAGGGTACATAATAAATTGGAATTTGCCACGATTTGTCCCCCTAAACCCCTTATTTGATAACTTTTACACTCTGTTGGGAGTAGGAGATGTTGTTGTAATCTTTTTGAAATGAATGATCTTTCAGATCCTTGGTCTAAAAAGGCACGGGCTTTAAATATATCGCCATTATGACGAATGGTAACAATTGCGGTAGGCAACAAAATATTTTCGTTTGTTGAAAAATTATTGTTTGTAGCCATATGTGTAGATGCTTGAAGAACTGATGGCTCTTCACACTGGGAAGAAGTTGTAGGAATATCATTTCCCAAGTTGTGAGATGATGTGCTTACAAAGTTTGCCTTGGTAGTAGGAGTAATATTTTCGGAGTTTTGTTGTGATTTGGAAGTAGGAAAGTGCAGCAATGTATGATGGTTTCTTTTGCATTCCATACAAACAAATTTGCTTTTGCAATCTTTCCGTAAATGTTTATAGGAAAGACAATTAAGACATATTTTGTTTTGGGATACATACTGATTACGTTTTGTTGGGCTTAGTTGAAGAAATTGTGAGCAGTTTTTAAGGACATGGTTACTTTTACAAAGCTTACATTCAATTTGAGTTACACTTTCAGTTTGGAAAGTGTTAATATCTGCCTTTTTATAAGCGTTTCTCGTGCCATGGATGCTATCAAGTCTTTCTACAACTTCGTATCTATTTGATAAGAATTCGTTCATTTCTTCCCACTTGGGTAATTCTCTATGAGATTTAAGGGATTGTTCCCACAGGGATAAAGTTTCATGAGGGAGTTTTGTGGAACATAAATAGACGAGAATAGGATCCCAGTCCTTGGTTGAAATGTTTTGCGCTTGTAAGGCTGCTAGACAATCATTTATTGATGTCTGTATTTTTTGTAGAGATTCACTGTTCTCAGAATTTATTACTTTTAAGTTGAACAAAATCCGGAGTTGGTTGTCAACTAGACTTCTCTTATTCTCATAACGAGACTGAAGAGCTTCCCACGCTAGAGAAAAGTTATCTCCACACAACTTGTATTTGTGAACAATGCCAGCAGCCTGACCTTTAACTTTTAGACGTAAATAATAGAGCTTTTGTACAGAAGTAAGTTGGGCATGATTTATGTATACCGCTGTGAACATATCCCGAAATGAGGGCCATTCCTCATATCCGCCTTGAAATATTTCAGTGTCACAGGGTGGGAGCTTAATGGAAGCGTAGTTGTTGTGATGATCGGGTGTATTTCTCATAGAAATATTTTCTGGGGGAACAACAAGTGTTTTTTGCAAATCTAATAGTTTAGCCTTAGAGAAGTGAAACGCTTTTGTACATGCGGAATATTTTTCTTGGGCTGATTCCTTAAAGTTTTCATCGATTTCTTTGGCATAAGTGAAAATTTTCCGATACGACTTTTGAACATTTGCCCATCTTTCACTTAGATCTTGCAGAACAACATCTAATGAAGAATCTGTATGTTCAGTGGTGGGAATCTTTTCTAACCCAGATGTAAACATAATTAAATCATCGGAGTCAAAAATGAAATCGCCTTGTGCATTTTCCATTTTAGCAAAGAGATTTCCACTGAATTTATTTGAATATCGAAATATCTGGAATATCGCAATATAATTGTTCTAATTCAATATATGTATTTGTATGATATATATTGTGAACAAAACTAAAACCAATACGTATGATCTTCCCAGATAGCAAAGTACAACTATATCAGTGGAATATGTAATTGCTTGATTGACAAAATCCACAGGGGGAAGAGATAATATCAGTAAATAAGAAGAGATTTAAAGTTGTTGAGTTCAGTTCCAAAGATTCTGATTATAATTTGAAATTGTTTGTTGCAGAACTTGAGATCTGGAACTCATAGATGTATTTCATATATTATATCATCAAATTCATTCACAGAAACCCCATACAATTCATTTGAGTAACAAATTTATATATTCTTCTTGAATTGAGATATGCGTTCTTCATAAAAAGAGAACAAATCATAGGTAAATATTTCTACAAATTTACAACGTTTGTAACAACACTATAGTTCAATGGTGGGTAAAATTTCTCTTAAAATATGTTGAAGGGAAAATAAAAACAAGAATTATTCTCCAGAATATATTTAATTAATTTTTTTTTTTATAATAAATAATATCCTAAGACGCTCAAAAAATTAATTCATCAAAAAAATTGCGGAAAATTTTCCATTAGTGTTGATTCTTCTTTTGTTAATGTTAAGAGAACGCATCAACGCTGGTGAGTATGGCTTTCCAACTTTGCTATAGTTTCTTCCACAATCAGCAAAAACAAAGAGCACGCTAAATGAGAATGTAGTTAATAAAGAGATATATTCTCCAACGCTATTTGTACTCTTTGTAAGCACATAGAGAGACATTTAAATGCATTGGAAACGTTTCGTTTCTTCACTCATTGAAAATGTAGGTAAAAGAGAGAAATATTTTATTTGTGCGTGTGTGTTTTTTTACTTTTTTATGAATATATTGTGTTTGAAGAACAATGATGGGCAAAATCTATCTTAAAAATATTTTAAGGGAAATTAAAAACACAGAGAATTCTGCGGAATTTAATAAATTTATAAACATAAATGATATTTAAGCAACTGTAAAAACACCATCATTCCAAAAATTGGGAAAACTCGTGGTTACTGTTTATTTTCGTTTTAACAACAACAAATTTAAAGAGAATGCCTCACGCAGCTGTGTCTGCTTGCCTAATTTTGCTGTGGAACAATGGTGTACGGAACAAAACTAATAGGGAGTGAGTTCACTACAAAACGACTGGCGAAAAGAGAAAAGTAGGGTTTTGGGCTGTTTTGGACATCTGTATTGTGGAACGACACCAAGTTTGATAGAAGTGTTCTCTCATGTATTCACCATTTAACTCTCTTAAATAATTTGTTATTATGATGTTAACGGAGTTCATATGATCTCTTCATATGTTTCTTTATTTCACCAAGTTATTTTGCAATATAAATTATGTTATGGTTTTATATGCTTTCCTTGTACAATAATTCCCTTGTACAGAAGGAATTGTTGGGAGAGAAAAAAAATGTGTTATAAACAGTATGTGCAGAGAATATGAATCAACCGAAACCAATCGTACTCTTATTAACGATGTGTGCCAAAATCAAATCGACATAATTGTAGTGCTAATGATTATTCTTACAAAAAATAATATGTTAACAAGAAAAAAGTTGGCGAGTGTCCTTCTTTATGATGTTCAAGAACTTTAGCTTATAAGAAATTTAAATGAGAATTATTTATAAATTTGTGAAAGGGGTCGCTAATCGGACTGTGGATAATTGTTATATTTAATTATTACTGTTTTATAGAACGGATACAAGATTTTTAACATAAGGTGATTATGAATATGAATGCATATTCAGATTATGCTCGTGGAGTACATGGATATACATTTGTGAATATCGACTTACGTGGTTTTGTGGATATCAACTTTTTGCTTTGCAATTGTTAGAAATCGTCTTTTTGTTCACACTGAGACCCTTGGGAGCAGTGATCTCGCTTTTTTGCTGTCGGTGAGAGGAATTTCCACAGACTTCGAGGACGATGGTTGTGTGAATCTTCTTCCTTTTTGTGTAATAAAATGGGTTTTCACTGGTTGACTGACGTAATTCTGACTGGCAATCCCCAAGTGTTGCTAGTGGAAACAAATTGGAAACGTGACGGCGACGAATATCAATGTTGCTTGAAATCGAAGATGTCAAGAAGTCAATGGCTTAATAACATTGGTAGATGGGAAATAGAACTGCGATTAAACTCAGCGTTACCTTGCATCGATATCTCCACAAAACATTTGGCTCTGTTGTTGGTGTTATTGTGTCAACTTATAACAGAAAATGTTGCAAATTATCATTGCCGACGACCTGTGAATCTGCCGTAAATGATGGGAAAGGTTCAGACCAGCTTCGGATAAGCTCAATGTTGTGCGCGAGTTTTTTTTTCTGGAATTCTTTGCGGATTTAACTTGAGGTTATGTTCGGAATTTGGTGTTGTTTTCCATTATAAGTTCACCACAATTTTTTTTTTTTTCGGCCAAACTTCCACAATTTATATATTTTTTTTTTTTTTTGCTTTTCGCTGTGTATTTTTGAGAAAAAATGTATGTATTTTTTGTTTCTTTATTTCTTTTTTTTTGATATTTCAGTTTAAGTTTTGTGTGACATGTGATTGCAAATGTCAAAATTGCGAATCTGAAGAACAATGACAATTCACAATAACGATGATCGTGTTACCGTATTGCTGTTAAATGGAGTTGTGATAACAATATTGTTCAGCAGGTGTCATACGGAATCCAACTTTTGGATATTAGAATTATGACGAATCTTACGATTCTTTTTTTTTTGTATTAATGATTTTTTTTAATGAATGTTATTTCATAGGTTGATTTCAGTGGGTTTTCGAAGGACCATGATTAATGTTAAACCTCTTTAACATTATGGAAGCATGTGGGAGTAAGTAGAATCTACACTTTAAGCAGTTGAACTAAGGTTCAGGTTTGGAGAACTAAGGTTCTAATGGAAGACCGGTCTAGAGTTAGGACTCAGGTCCTTAATGTGGATAACTTACGGAATTCGGGCTGTTTTAACGAACCAAATATAACAATTCGGTATTCCAACTTACATATTCAGTATGTACTTTATTTAGAGTTGTAAATATTGTAAAGTGGGATCCGTGCTGTTGTTCGCTTGAGTGGTAAATCCAGAAGAAAGTGCCATTTGTCATAATGCACACCAGCAACCACAAAGATGGTTGAACAAAAGCACGGATAAAACATAGATTTACAATTGTTGCCATATTGACATATACAATAATGGTAAATTAATTCATGGTTGTATTTATCGAGTTACAAGGCAAATTCAAATATTTTCAATACAATATTTTGACTTTAGAAATTCATTTTGTTTTGTTTGTTTAAATTAATTTCAAATCTTAAATTATGATAAACTACTTTAAACAGTAGTTGATTTTGAGAAAACAGGTTGAGTTACAACCAAACTAAAAGCGCATATAGCATTACGCAGACGTACTAATAAGAATTACAACATTGATTCTTTGATTACATGCACCAAC
>NW_026873805.1:0-153228 GCF_032173495.1 Musca vetustissima
ATTTTCGCTCGATTTTATTTACATAGTCACAATTATTGTTCTGTCCTACTTCTTCTATTTCCAGACAACGTAAATGTATTTTTTACGATGAAGTCAAGCTGACATATTTTCCCGAAGAGTACACATTTTCGTCGTGCATGAAGGAGTGCCGTATGAAAAAGGCCATTAAGCTATGTAAATGCTTGCCACCGTTCTATAAGCCGGTCGGTAAGTTATGATATTTTCCCCTCTTTTTTACAAAAATTTAATTTTTTTGTCCTTTCCCAGCCAATGTGAAAATGTGTGGCCTCAACGATATGGATTGCCTAACGGAATATCGTAATAATATCACCAACATCAAGGATTGCATGCAATGCGAATTGAGCTGTTCGAAAACGGTCTATAATATTGAGAAATTGATTAAGAAGTGGGTGATAAATTTGGATATATATTTTGAGTTATGTTAAATTCTTTTTTTTTTGTGATCTACAGCATTGAACGTCCTGATGCTCCTGGGGTTTTGGTGGAATTTCTAACCTGGCCCATTATCCGCTACAAACGTGAAGTATTATTCGGTTGGGTTGATCTGTTGGTATCATTTGGTGGTATTGCCAGTTTATTTTTGGGTTTCTCTTTGCTGTCTGGTGTGGAGATTATTTATTATTTTACGCTGCGGGCCTGTTGCATGGTCTATAAGAATCGGGTAAGAACATTGAAGCAGCTAGTATATATTAGTTAGAGAGAGTATATTTTGTATTGATATTTTCCACCAATATATACCATTAGCCGCGGATGTTTTAAAAATAATTCTTCAGGGTCTACTATTAGGCGAAGATTTTTTTTAAATATTTTTAAGGTCTACTTTCAGGAGTGGATTTTTTAAAAATTATTTTCAAAGTATACTTTTAGGCGTGCTTTTCTAATAACTTTTTTCAAGGCATACCATTAGGCGTGGATGTTTTAAAAAATACTTTTTCTACTATTAGGCGAGGATTTTAAAAACATGAATAGAATGATGTGTGCCAAGTTTCGTGAAAATCGGTTCAGATTTGGATATAACTCCCATATATATTTTCGTCCGATTTAAGGTAAATGGTGTACCAAAGTCCCTATATATCAATCGATTTGCACAAAATTTGGCACAGCGTAAAGAATTAGGTCTAGAATGATATGTGTCAAGTTTCCTGAAAATCGGTTCAAATTTGGATATAGCTCCCATATATATTTTCGTCCGATTTAAGGTAAATGGTGTACCAAAGTCCCTATTTATATTTCGATTTGCACGAAATTTCGCATACCGTGCTGAATTAAGTCTAGAAATATGTGTCTTAAATTTCGTGAAAATCGGTTAATATTTAGATATAGCTCTCATATATATTTTCGTCCGATTTTAGGTAAATAGTGCACCAAAGTCCCTTTATGTTCTTCGATTTGCACAAAATTTGCACCAAAGTCCCTTTATATTCTTCGATTTGCACAAAATTTGGCGTAGAGTACTGAATTAAGTCTATAAAGATGTGTGTTAATTTTTGTGAAAATCGGTTCCGATTTAGATATAGCTCCCACATATACATTATATTTTTAACAACGCGGCGTACCATATAGCGTGTATCAATTTTGCTATTAATCATTTTCAATAAATTTTCCCCATGTTACGCAGACGACTCTAAATCTGCTCGAATGAAATTAAAGTTAGGATAGGTTGGAGAAAGAGGGGACATAGACATGCAATTGTTAGGATACATATGTACAATATACCCAAAGTGGTGAAGGGTGTCATATAGTCGGCCCAGTCCGACTTTACTACTTTCCTTACTGGTTTTAAAGTCTACATTTGGGAGTGGAATTTTTGAAAAAAAATTTCGAGGTATACTATTAGGCGTACTTTTTAAAATATATATTTTTTTCAAAGTATACTATTAGGTGTGGATTTTTTAAAAATTATTTTCAGGGTCTATTATTAAGCATGGGTTTAGTAAAAGTTATTTCTCAAAGTCTACTATTAAGCGTGGATGTTTAAAAATTATTTTTTAAGATCTAGATTTATTGAGGAGAGACCTTTTTTGAAGATTCATAAGATTGTTCATTTATTTGCTTAATAAGTATTATTTTTGGCCTTTAGCAACAATTGGAAGAAATCGAAGAGAGAATACAAAATCAACCTCCACCACCAATCAATATGACCTTGGGTATGAAATCGTATACTGCTCCGATTGTGGTTACCGAAAAACAGCCATTGAATAGCGATGATGGCTTAAATGCCACCAATGATAAGCCACCAGATTACAATGAAATTGGTGGACGTCGCAGGAAGGCGGATAAGGTAGGTTCAGACAGAAACTTGGCAGGTCTCTTACAATAGTTTTTTTTTTTTTTTTTTTTTTTGTTCTTTACAGGATTATACAACCTTTGCAAAATCCATGTACAAGACCCCAAAAACGTTACCAACGTATGCTGATGCCACAACTAACAATTGGGAATATGGCCACTATTTGCCTTAAATGTGGAAGGAGGAAAGGTTTTTGTTTTTAATTATTGTTAATAGCTTGAGAAAAAAATAAAAAAATCATAGAAATAAATATTTAAAATAATTTAATCCCATATAGATCTGTACGTTATCTAGAGATTTGAATGTGGATTTTTTGTATAAAAAACAGTAAGGAAAACAAAAACACAAATTCGGATGGAGCGGACTATCCTACACCACAAATTGTGCTCCTAAGACTAATATTCGTACCAATTTAAAAATTTCTAAAAATTTTTATTGCATTCTATTGTTAACATAAACTTGAACTCTCGATCGTAGGGCAAATATATACGGAAACTCTGAACCGATTATAAAATCTTTCTATGTCCAATTTGATACGAAATGCAAAATGTCGTCCCAATCCGAAAAAAAAACTTTGGCTAGTTGGTGCACCATTAACAGGAAATCGGACGAAACTTTAATGAGAGCTATATCGAAACTTGAAACGATTTTAACGAATCTTAATGTATACTCTATCTGACAAAATTTCGTTCAAATCGGAAAAAAACTATGGTTTTTTTTTGTGCACCATTCACATAAAATCCCTTATGTGAATATCCCTTGCCCTGGATGACGTAGGGGATGATAGATACCAAGCAATGGCTCTGATTGGCTTTCACATGGCGAAGTTCAGGCTTATTTGGGTCCCTCTTTCATCTCAATTGTGGACACTGACCTCCCCGCGGTGTCACCTGGGTTAGCTATTTTTCATCACCCGCTGAAATAGTGAGCTTATATGTGCCGCGAGTTCACCCATAAAAACTATAAAAAAATAGGACTGAGGCGTCGGGTTAGTTGCACACAATCGGAAAACCCCTCCTACTATGAAAAAGCAAAGAAAAAGAAAACCAAACCCCCCAAAGGTTGACGACCCCCACAAACGTATAAACCACGATCTGCGAATCTGCACATGGAATGTGCGCAGTATTCGCTTTGGCGAATGTACTCAAGAAGTGGAAAGGCGATATTATTGCCTTACAGAAAATGTTATGGAAAGGGACTGGCGTAAGTAAATCATATGATTACGCCCTGAATTATAGCTGCCATGAAACGAGACATGAATTTGGCTGCGGAGACAGGAGAATAAAAGACCTCGTCTCCAGATTCACTCCAGTAGATGATCGAATTGCTATAATCCGTATAAAAGCGAAGTTCTTCTACATCAATCTCATTTGCGCCCTTGCTCCGACCGAAGACAATGATGAGCAGACCAAAGACATATTTTACGAGCGCCTAGAAACAGCATATGACCGTTGCCCTGGCCATGACATTAAAATTCTGCTAGAAGATTTTAATGCAAAAATCAAAAGGGAAAATATATTTGGCCCCACCGTCGGAAAATTCAGCCTTCATGATGAAACATCCGACAACGGCATGAGGTTGATTGACTTCGTGGCAGCAAAAACATGATAGTTAGCAGCACCAGATTCAAGCATCTCGATATACACAAGGCCACCTGGATCTCTCCTGATCAAGTAACGAGAAATCAAATTGATCATGTTGTGATAAACGGAAAGCATTCATCCAGTGTTTTAGACGTCCGATCGATCCGAGGAGCGAATATCGATGCGGACCATTACCTTGTGGCAGCCAATGTACGCACTCGTCTTAATGTTGCAGCAAAGGTGCGATCTAACACAACACGGAAACTCGACGTCGAAAAGCTGCAAATATAACAGGTAGCCGAGGCCTACTCCGCTCAACTTACCCACCTACTTGACGAAACCACTTCTTGTCCCGATAATAGTATAAAAGCACAAGGAATTGCCCACTCCCTACATACTGCAGCAAAAACGACACTTGGGTACCAAAAACCACCACCAAGAAACCCATGGTACGATCAGGAGTGATCTACTGATCTGAAAAACGCAGCGTATAGGGCAACCCTGCAGACAGTAGCAACACGTATGGGGAATTATTGGGAGAAAAGGAGAGAGGAGAAACGTGTTTTCAGAAAAAAGAAGAAAGAACAAGAAAAACGTGAGCGTGAGCAAATCGAGATGTACAGGAGTCAGAATGAAGTCCCTAAATTTTACCAACGAGTAAAAGCCCAAACCAAAGGTTTTGGTACAGACACATCCTCCTGTAGAGATGAAGAAGGAAACCTGGTTACAGATACAGACAGCGTGCTGAGGATCTGGAAGGAGCATTTTGAAAAGCTTCTGGTATCAAATAGTGGCGGTGAAGAAGAAACAAGAAACAATAAGAGATGACGTTAAATAATGTATACCACCTAGCCAAGATGAAGCCATAAAAGCAATTAATCAAGAACAATAAAGCAGCAGGAGCCGATGGGTTACCAGCCGAACTATTCAAGACTGGTGGTCAGATGCTGGTCAGGAGCATGCATCAGCTGATTGGTACAATTTGGCTAGAGAAATGCACGTCCAATGATTGGAACCTCAGCATCCTGTGTCCCGTGCACAAAAAAGGAGACAAGACGATATGTGTCAACTATAGTGGAATTAGCCTTCTTCCCATCGCATATAAAGTGCTATCTAGTGTGCTGTGTGAACATTATTTGACCATACCAATGTGGCTTCAGACCTGGCAAATCCACCATTGACCAGATTTTCACTCTGCCCCAAATCCTGGGAATGACCCACGACCCACATATCGACACATACCACCTATTCGTCGACTATAAAGCCGCATTCAACAGCCCTATCCGTTCAAAGTTGTTTAAAGCCATCTATTACACAAATATGCACAAAAACCCTATATCACAATGTAGCGTAGTGTATAAAAAGATTCTGAAATCATTTTTTAGCGATTATTTTTATAAAGACATTTTATATATTTAATATTTAATAATGATTAGGCTACATTCGATATATTTAAATGTATCATGTCTGCCTTTTCCCTCGTCATTATCGCATTGAGCATCGTTCAGCAGTATTATCTGTAAATAAAAAAGTATAAATATCGATAGGCAAAGACTTATTATTTTTCAAGTCCTAATATAGGTGTATACCTAAAAATATTTTTCAAAGTCTACTATTGGGCAATAATTTTTTAAAAAATTATTTCAAGGTCTATTATTCAAGGTCTAAATTATTTTTCAAGGTATTAGACAGGAATTTTTAACAATTATTTTCAAGTTATACAATAAGGCCTGGATATTCCAAAAAAATATTTCATGGTATACTATTAGGAGTGGATTTTTTATATTATTTTTCAGACTCTATTATTAGTCGTGGAATCTTTAAATATTTGTTTCAAGGTCTACTTTTAGGCTGGATTTTTTCAAAATTATTTTTCATGGTCTACTATTATGCGTGGATTTTTTTTTAAATTATTTTTCACGACTAGGATTAAAAAATATATGTTTCAAGATCAACTAATAAGCGTAGATTTTTTAAATTACTTTTTAAGGTCTACTATTAGGCATGCATTTTTGAAAATATTTTTTAAAGGCTGCTATTAAGTTTTAAAAATTATTTTTTTTCAAAAACGTTTTAAAAATTACTTTAATGTATATCGTGCGGTTTTTTCAAGGTCTACTTATAGGAATGGATTTTTTATATATATTTTTTTTCAAGGTCTACCATTATGCGCGGTTTTTTTTAAATATTTTCCAAGGTCTATTGTTAGGATTTTATTTAAATTTTTTTCAAGGACTACTATTAATCGTGGATTTTTAAGGTCGACTATAGGTTGTGGATTATTTCAAAATTATTTTTTCTAGGTCCTCTATTATGAAGAAGAATTTTTGTCAAGGTTTACTAGTAGGCGTGGATTTATTAAAATTATCTTTCAAGGTATACTATTAGGCGTTGATTTTTTAAAAATATTTTTTATCGTCTACTATTAGGCGTTGCTTTGGACCTGGATTTTTTTTTTTTTTTTTAAATTGTTTTTATGGAAGAGGAAGAAGTGTAGAATTAACTCACCTTCAAATTCCCAATACCCAGTGGCACCAAAACCCGTCGATATGCCCACATATTTGATGGGAAATAATTTCGCCCCCTTATGGAACATAAATGAAATATTTTCACCATCCCGACCGACCGCAATGGTTGTATCATTCCAACGTATCCAGAATCCTCGCAATTCCTGAGCATTTACAATGTCCGGTGTCGATGACTCGAATACATCTGGTGGTACTATATCAGATTTTCTTATAACCGATTTTGTATTACTCATTGCCCCAATAACAATTTCATACATAGGTACACCGACTAAGGGTTGGGCCGACAAAGCTATATGGCAATCGTGCGCGCATTTGATTTTAAAAAGAAAGGCATTCCCCTGCACCGGATAGAATTTGTAATCCTTCTCTTTTGGTGTTCTTACTGAATTTTTAAAGAAAATATATTTTTAATTATTTTCTAGAGAAAAAAATATCTCCACAAAAAACTTACCCTTCAAAACCCTTTTTGAAATCAAAACATCATCTAGGGGTGCTGTGGAAAAAGTGACAACTCCAATGACACTCTCGAGCCAGCTAATTTTTTAATTCTCTACTTACTATTAAATATCCATGAACCACTGGAACCATATGCCGTACAAATACCCAAATATTTGACATCAAATAAATTTGCATCTTTATAGGCCATAAGTGGCACATCCTCACCACCACGTCCCGCCTGCAACACATTGTCGTGCCAACATATCCAAAATGTACGCCATTCATGTTCACTGCAAATTTTGGGTGTTTGTACCTCCACCAGATCTGGCATTTTACCATTTTTACGTATTATGGACTTGGTATTGGCCCAACCGCCAAATACAATCTCATACATGGGATCACGTTCTTCATTGTTACTTGACAATGTCACATGACAATCATTGGTACACTTGACGTTGAACAGGAATAAATTACCATGTACCGGATAATATCGATATCTTTTTTCATTGGGGGTATTTACTGGAAGGCAAAGAAATAAATACAATTTTTTATAGAAGAAAACGGTTAAGTTCGGTCGGGACGAACGTGGAAACCGAAATATATAGGAAATTTTTCTGTTCGAACACTGAGAAATTATTTTCTATGGAATGAAATTCATATTATATTTGTTTTATTGCAACTTTGAACCTGAGGAATTTATTTCTATAAAAAAACATCTCAGGACATGACGTGTAGTTTTTCCTATAGAAAAAATACTCCAGGTTCCGAGTTGAAATTTTTCTCAGTACCTATGGGTAGTATATATAAAAACAAATATTTCAAATATTCACCTCTGGTTTTGGAACATTTTTTTTTCTACAGAAAAAAGTTCACCTCAGGCCTTGACATAGAAAAAAATATCTCAGATCCTGAGAAATCATTTGGTGTAGAAAAACTTTCACTCGTGGTTCTGAGATATTTTCTCAACATTTACCGCAGGCCCTGATAAATAAGAAAACAACATTAAAATGTTTCTGTAGAAAAATGTTATCTCCAGTCCAGTTTCTGAGACAGGATATAGACAAAAAGTTCACCGAAGGTTCTGAGACTTTTTATACCCTTCACCACACTGTGGTACAGGGTATTATGTATTTGTGCATATGTTTGTAACAGGCAAAAATAATCGAGATAGACCCATGGTTCCTTTTGAGAATATGCAAATAATCGAATTTCTGAGTCGATTTATGCATGTCCGTCTGTCCATGATAAAATGTAACAAAGTACAGGTCGCATTTATAATCCGAATTGTATGAAATTTGGCACAGCTTATTTGTTTGGCCCAAGGACGGACCCTATTGAAATCGGAAAAAATCGGTCCACATTTAGATATAGCTCCCATATATAGTTTCGCCCGATTTTAGGTAAGTGGTGCACCAAAGTTCCTGAAAATCATTTGATTGGCATGAATTTTGGTATAGCGTACTAAATTAAGTCTAGTATGATGTATGCTAAGTTTCGTGAAAATCGGTTCAGATTTAGATATAGCATTCATACATAGTTTCGTCCGATTTTAGGTAAATGGTGCACCAAAGTCTCTGAAAATCATTCGATTTGCACGCATTTTGGCATAGCGTATTGAATTAAGTCTGGAATGATGTGTACACCACCTATATATATTTTCGTCCGATTTTAAGTAAATTGTGCACTAAAGATCCATAGCTAGGCCGATTGACACAACGTATTGAAATTAGTATAAATTAATCTCTGGAAAGTTTGCTTCAAATCGGTTCAGATATAGATATCTCGTAGCTTCCATATATAATTTCGACTTATTTATTGAGATTAAATTTTAAACAGTGCAACATACCGAATATCGTGTGTCAAGTTTATTCGATTCTGTCAAATCTGTCCCACTGTGCGTCCCACAAACCACTCTAAACTTGCCCAAATAAAATGAAATGTAGCATAGGTTCCAGAAAGATATAAAAATCACATATTTATGTTCGTTCACTTTCATGTCAAAATCCCTTCAAAAAGGCGACGTCTTTTCGGATACATATGTACCCAAAATGGTGAAGGGTATCATATAGTCGGCCCAGTCCGACTTTACTACTTTCCTTACTGGTTTTTATTAAAAATACTCCTCTGGTTCTGAGATATTTTTTATACAGAAAAGAGGTTCACCTCTAGTTCTGAAATATTTTTTCTACACAAACAAATTCGCCTCAGACCCTGATAAATAAAAAAAATTACCTTAAATTATTTTCTGTAGAAAAACGTTATCTCAAGTCCAATTTCTGAGACAGGCTATAGAAAAAATTTTACCGAAGGATCTGAGATATTTTCTAAACAGAAAAATTAACCTCAGCCCTGACAAGTAAAAAAGTCTACCTAACTTTCTCCCGATCAAACAACGAGAAATCAAATCGATCATATTGAGAAGCCCATGACATGATCAGGAGTGTCATAATGCTACTGTTGTAAAAAACGCAGCGTATAGGGAAACCCTGCAGACAGTAGCAACACCCTATGCGAGAGAGAATTATCTGGAGAAACGTATTTTTTAGAAAAATAGAAGAAAGAACAATACACAAGTGAACGGTTGCAAATCGAGATGTACAGGATTCAGAAGGAAGTCCGAAATTTTTACCAACGAGTAAAACACAAAACTGAAGGCTTTGTAGAGATGGAGATGAAAACCTGATAACAGATACAGATAGCCTGTTGAGGATCTGGAAGGAGTATTTTTAAAAGCTTCTGGTATCAAATAGTGACGGTGAAGAAGATACCCCAGAACCAATAAGAGATGACGGTATCGGGTGTACACCACCTAACCAAGATGAGGTGAGAATAACTTTCAATCAGCTGACGAATATTAAAGCATTAGGTGGCCAGCCGAAGTATTCAAAACCGATGATGCACGAGGATGCACAAGCTGATTAGTACAATTTTGCTAGATGAATGCATACCCAATTAGAACCTCAGCATCCTGTGCACAAAAAAAGGAGGCAAGATGATATGAGCCAACTATAGAGTAATAAGCGGCTTCAGACCTGGCAAATCCACCATTGAACAGATTTTCATTCTGCGCCAAATCCTGGAAAAGACCCACGAAAAACACATTGACACATTCCACATATTCATCGACTATAAAGCCACATTTGACAGCCCTATTCGTTCTGAGCCATGTCTGCGTTCGGCATTCCTACAATACAGTCGGAAATGACTTCTCGGAGCCCTTCAATACTGAACGAGGATTCAGACAAGATAACAGTTTGTCGTGTGACCTCTTTGACAACCTACTGGAAAAGGTAAACAGAATTGACACTATGTACACCAAACAACACATGTTACTTGCCTTCGCCAATGGCATCGACATAACGAGTCGAATATTGCGAGTGGTAACAGCAACCTTTGAAAAAATTGAGAAGAAGTCTGTTAAAGTGGGTCTGGCAGTAAATAGCGAGAAGACCAAGCTGATGGTATCAACGCGCAAGTTGTCCAGTAGACTCGGACCAACTGTGGAAGTTGAAAACTACAGCTTCGAGGTTGTAAACGATTTTATATACCTCGGAACCGCCATAAACAAAACTAATACCATCAACTTTGAAATCCAGAGGAGAATAGTGTTGGCCAACGGATGCTACTTTGGTCTAAGTAAGTAATTCGCTAGCAAGGCCACCTCTCACCTGACCAAAGCCGCACTCTACAAGACCCTGATATTACCCGTGTTGTTGTATGGATCTGAAGCACTTGCGGAAGCAGATGAGGCAGCTGTTGGAGCGTTTGAGAGAAAATTTCTCCGGAAGATCTATGTGCCGATCTGCGTTGATGGTGAATATCGCCGTCGAATGAATCATGAGTTGTACCATCTATTCTCAGACACCGACATAGTCAGACGTATCGAGGTGCAGCGACTACGTTGGCTAGGACATGTTGTCAGAATGGATGACGATGCCCACGCTCGAAAGGCATAGAGCTGGGGCATCGGAAGTGGAAGGCCACGAATTCGATGGAACGATCAAGTAGAAGACAACATTTCGGAGCATGGTCTTTAAATTTGGAAGAGCTGCGCACGAGACCGACGCGCCTGGAAATCTTCTTTAAGCTCGGCTTATGGAACAACCGTTCTGTCATAAGCCAGCTAAGTAAGTAAGTATATCTAAATCTGAAAGGATTTTCACGAAGCATCAACATTTAATTCAGTACGCTATGCCCAAATCGAAGGATATATAGGGACTTTGGTACACCATTTATATTAAATCGGACGTAATATATATGAGAGCTATATCTAAAAATTCTCCAAAAGACATATACGCCTTGGAAACTTTTTTCTATAGAAATATATAATAAGGTAATCGTTTTTCTATAGAAAAATCACTGTTGAGATGAAATTAATTATTATCAGATAATTAAAAAATTAAAAATAATCACATTGACTTACTGTTAATTAATTTACTTTTATCGGACAACATATTCGGTATTACTGGGTCTCGGGAAACCGCAAACGAATTATCTGCAAAAAGAAATCAAACAAACATACATCCTCAGACCACAGTTTACACCTCCCTCTCACTCTTAGACTTACCGCCAACAAACCAGCAACCACTAGAACCATATGCCGTACATATACCCACATAGTTAATGTCAAATAAATTCTTATCTAGATAAGACATAAATGCCACCGATTCACCCTTACGTCCCACTTGTATACCCCTGTTGTCCCAACGAACCCAAAAGCCACGCATTTCATTGGGATTACAAATATTTGGTGTTAGAGCTGCAACAAGATCAGGTTCCTGGCCTATTCGACGTATAATAGACTTGGTATTGTCCCAGCCGCCTATGGCTATCTCATATGTGGGTGATACTCCATTGGGATGGCTGGACAGGGCAATGTGGCAATCGTTGGCACAACAACAATAGAAGGCAAACACACCACCATGGGCAGGATAATATTTGTAGTTCTTCTCATTGGGAGTTTTTACTTTTGGACAGAGAAAGAAAGAGCGAGAGAGAGAGAAAATGAGAGTGAGCGTAAATGCATTGTATTTAATAAAATAATTATTGAAATATTACCAAATTTCATATTTTCAATATTCTCCAAATCTGCCGAATTTGGTCCTATTGATCTTGGATATAGATCTAGAAAAAATGATATTTTTTTAATAACAAATTTAAAAATTATAATTATCTCTATCACCATCAAATAACCATGACCCCATCGATCCATATGCCGTACATATACCCAAAAATTTCACATCGAATAATTGTGCATCTTTGTAGGACATAAATGCTGTAGCTTCACCCTCTCGGCCCACAGATATTGTTTGATCACGCCAACGTATCCAAAATCCACGCATTTCATTCGTATTGACAATATTCGGTGTGGCTGTTATCGCCACATCTGGTTGCTTGCCGCCGTAACGTATTACCGACTTGGTACTGTTCCAACCACCAATGACCACTTCGTATATGGGATGATATTCTTGCGGTTCAGTTGTCAAGGCCACATGACAGTCGTTGCTACAGCAAATCTTAAATTGAAATTGCTTATTTGACGGGGCAGGATAGAAAATATACCGCTTCCGATCGGGTGTAGTTACTGCGGGGGGTAAATATATATTTTTTATAAAATATTGAAAACTCCATGTGTTCTCTTACTTACCATAGGTCTTCATATTTTGGTTATGATATTATTTCCACAAGCTTTTGATTAGAACTGCAGGTCAAACATAAGTTAGAGCAGCTTTTATACATGCGGTTTATGGTGGGTATAAACCGAACGAGACGTTTGCTATAAAGGTATTCAAAAACATTTGAAAATAAAACCAGTAAGGAAAGTAGTAAACTATATGATACCCTTCACCACTTTGGGTATATTCTACACATGTTTGTTATATAAAGTCGAATTCGGATAAGCGAACGCCGGTTTATCGGATGAATTTTCGAACACTTTATTTCGCATAAAAGAAAAACCGGTTAATTGAAAATCCGTATAAGGGAAGGACTTTTTTATTGCAAAAACACAATTATATATGAAACGAGCACCGTTTAAGAGAAAAAAATCATTTTTGTAAATTTTAGTTTTTTGAAATTGAGGATATATAGGGTCTTTGATGCACAAATTACCTTAAATCGGATGAAAATATATATGGGAGCTATATCTAAATCTAAACCGATTTTCACGAAACTTAACACACATCATTCTAGACATTATTCAGTACGCTATGTCAAATTTCGTGCAAAGCGAAAGATATATAGGGACTTTGGTACACAATTTACCTTAAATCGAACGAAGATATATATAGGAGCTATATATAAATCTGGAAACTTTGCTCACATCAATATATACTTAATTCAGTACGCTATGCCAAATTTCGTGCAAATCGAAAGATATATAGGGACTTTGGTACACCAATTACCTTAAATCGGACGAAGATATATATAGGAGCTATATGTAAATCTGGACCGATGTTCACGAAACTTTGCTGACATCATTATATACCTAATTCAGTACGCTATGTCAAATTTCGTGCAAAGCGAAAGATATATAGGGACTTTGGTACACAATTTACCTTAAATCGAACGAAGATATATATAGGAGCTTTATCTAAATCTGAACCGATTTTCACGAAACTTAACACACATCATTTTAGACCTTATTCATAGCGCTATGCCAAACTTCGTGCAAATCGAAAGATATATAGGGACTTTAGTGGACTATTTACCTAAAATCGGGAGAAACTATATATGGGAGCTATATCTAAACCTGAACCGATTATCACGAAACTTTGCACACATCATTCTAGACTTAATTCAGTACGCTATGCCAAATTTCGTGCAAATCGAAAGATATATAGGGACATTGGTACACCATTTACCTTAAATCGGACGAAAATATATATGGGAGCTATATCTAAATCTGAACCCATTTTCCCAATTTCAATAGGGTTCGTCCTGGGACCAAATAAGTGACCTATGCCAAATTTCATCCAATTCGGATCATAAATGCGACATGTACTTTGTTTACAATTTAACATGGACAGACGGACGGACGGATATGCATAAATCGACTCAGAAAGTGATTTTATGCATATTCTCAAAAGGAATCATGTGTCTATCTCGTTTCCTTTTGCCTGTTACAAACATATGCACCAAGACATAATACCCTGTACCACAGTGTGGTGAAGGGAAAAAAAAAATATCAATATTGGAACACTTTTTAGGGTCGCCCCCATATAACGGTACTTACGATTTTCGGTATATTGGTTATTTTGCGTACGCGTCATTAGGTTGCAAATCTTCCTACGAAAAATTATCAACCAGTGAGCGGAGCAGTATAGTCGGACGGGGCCGACCATATAATACCCTACACAACTTCCACGAAAATATAACTTTGCGTTATTTGCACCCTCTTGAAACCTGTCTAAAGGTCAACATATATTACTAATATTCAGTAGACGAGGGCTGTAC
Source organism: Musca vetustissima (assembly GCF_032173495.1). Taxonomy (NCBI): domain Eukaryota; kingdom Metazoa; phylum Arthropoda; class Insecta; order Diptera; family Muscidae; genus Musca; species Musca vetustissima. The sequence goes on from NW_026873805.1 coordinate 14,313, forward strand.
TTGTCCAGATTCTCTTTACCGTGGGTTATGTTGTCGTGTTGGGCTTTCAATTATGGCCTTTAGATTGACTCAAAAAAACACACAAGATGTTAAGTTTTCGGTTTACTTCATCAAAAAAAAAAATTATTATCTGATCATCACCGAAAGTTATAGGCGTTGCCCTTGACCATAACTGGGATCTCATAGAAATTTTCAAATCGATCAGCGGTATATTTCCGCCCTCTAGTGTGGTTTTGGGTTACTAAATAATGTCTGAATACGTAAGCACCTGTAAATATTTAAGTGTAGCTCCCAAATCTGAATTATCAAAACAGGCATGCTTATTCTTTGTCCCGATTCCCTTCTCCATGCAAAAATTCGGTGTTTGAGCCAGACAAAAATAACATTTTTGGTCCATTTCATGCCCTAAATATTAACCGATCTTTTCCAAAAACAATAGGGGTTTTCATTGGCCAGAACCCATTCTACATGCAAAATTTCGTGAAGATTGGTCCATAACTGTGGCCTGTATCGTGTTTACAAATTATAATGGACAGACGGACGGACACACATGTCTAGATCGACTCAGCTAGTCGAAATATGACGATCGGTATACTTAAAGGTGGGTCTAGGACCTTCGCGGCGTTACAATCTTTTGGGGCTACACAAAGCTATAATACCCTAACAACATAGTTGTGTAGGGTATAATTATCAATATTGATCCATTCTTAATGGTAGCACTCATACAACGGTACCTTCCGAATTTCAGTATTTTAAGGAATTTGGGCACACTTTTCAACCGAATCGGCTGTAATTTGGTATTTTCGATTTTCATTGTGTAGTATATCTATTACGAAATTTCTACGAAAAATGGTCTAAATACTAATGTATGGGTAAATACTAATATGGTCTAAATACAAATATGGGTAAAATACATTTTTCCGGAAAATTGTCTATATAGGCCCATGTTGTCGTATAATCACCAGTTTACCTAGGCAAGTCGACCTTTACCTACTCGATTCAATTCATTTGCGGTTTTCCAATTTCATTCTAATCAAACTTCAAACGGAGTTTTTCTATTCACAGTCCTATGAATTGGGGTTTAAAAACCGCACAACTCGTGATAATATAATTTTGTTTATATTTTGGTATGCGGTCCCTCTTCAATTGTAGATTCTCACGACAAATTATGAAAAAATAATTTTAAATATTAATTCTATATTTCCGAATTACTCTCTTTATAAACATATTTTTACAAAAAAATATAAATAAATAAAGAATTTCATCAATGCATCACCCACATTCCGAGTGAAGAATAATTCTGGCCTTTAAGGAATGATGCGATAAGAAGTCATTCTTCTTCGAAGCAAAGATGAGTAATGCAAAAACATTGATGGGTACTATTTTACGATAAGGTGACTTGGTTAATTTCCATTCGCAACACAGACGTTTGCATTTATCATGGACTTGGAATTTTATTTTATATTTCACAACATAAAATGTGTTGGTTCATGTATGGATGGGCCATGAAAAAAAAATTCTTTAAAAAATCCACGCCTTGTATAGATCGATGGAAAAATATTCTTTAAAAAATCCACACCTTGTATAGATCGATGGAAAAATATTCTTTAAAAAATCCACACCTTGTATAGATCGATGGAAAAATATTCTTTAAAAAATCCACGCCTTGTATAGATCGATGGAAAAATATTCTTTAAAAAATCCACGCCTTGTATAGATCGATGGAAAAATATTCTTTCAAAAATCCACGCCTTGTATGGATGGACCATGAAAAAATATTCTTTAAAAAATCCACGCCTTGTATGGATGGACCATGAAAAAATATTCTTTAAAAAATCCACGCCTTGTATGGATGGACCATGAAAAAATATTTTTTAAAAAATCCACGCCTTGTATGGATGGACCATGAAAAAATATTCTATACAAGGATAGATGAAAAAAAATTCTTTAAAAAATCCACGCCTTGTCTAGATCGATGAAAAAAATATTGTATGGATGGACCATGAAAAAATATTCTTTAAAAAATCCACGCCTTGTATGGATGGACCATGAAAAAATATTCTTTAAAAAATCCACGCCTTGTATGGATGGACCATGAAAAAATATTCTATACAAGGATAGATGAAAAAAAATTCTTAAAAAAATCCACGCCTTGTCTAGATCGATGAAAAAAATATTGTATGGATGAACCATGAAAAAATATTCTTTAAAAAATCCACGCCTTGTCTAGATCGATGAAAAAAATATTGTATGGATGGACCATGAAAAAATATTCTTTAAAAAATCCACGCCTTGCATAGACCGATGAAAAAATATTCTTTAAAAAATCCACGCCTTGTATGGATGGACCATGAAAAAATATTCTTTAAAAAATCCACGCCTTGTATAGATCGATGAAAAAATATTCTTTAAAAAATCCACGCCTTGTATAGATCGATGAAAAAATATTCTTTAAAAAATCCACGCCTTGTATAGATCGATGAAAAAATATTCTTTAAAAAATCCACGCCTTGTATAGATCGATGAAAAAAATATTCTTTAAAAAATCCACGATCCACAAATTTTATATCTCCTAATAAAATAACCTTGACCATGTGTAACCATATGTTTTTGTGTGTGTTTTTTTTTTTTTGTTATTAAAACATTTAAAATTTGCATATGAGGGATACGTTTGTTTGTCTTTTGATATCAGCTGAAAACTGATGGTTTCAGTTTGGTTTTTGTTTTTTTTTTCTATATTTTTTTATGGTTTATCAATGTGTTCTCAGTATTTAAAACATACATTTAAAATCTTCTCTCACTCGAAATTTATTAGATATAAAATAAATGGGGTTTATAAAAGTGGGTCGACAAATTGGTGACAATACTAAAAAAATATATTTTTTTAATTAAAAAAATTATTATTCCGCATTATTTTTTATCGATCCACTCTATTGTATAATTAAAAAATTTGATTACATTTTAATTAACATTTGTTTATTATTTTTTTTCCATTTGTTATCGACCCACTCTATTATACATTATTATTCAATATAATATCTATTGAATAGCGATGCTGACTAATTTTTTGTTTTGTTTTGATTGTTGTTTGGTTTCTCTTTTTTTCGTTTCGGATACTCGAGAGCTGTTTTGCCGGTCAGGTTCTACATTTTAACAACAACAAAGAATTTATTTTTTGTTTTGTTTTAAAAAAGAGGTGATATGTAGCTGGAAGATTTTGTCTCAATTCGAGTTGTTATTTTCATATAGAAAATATATTCGAATTTAGTAGTTAATTGCGGTTACTCCGAGTTAACAGTCGTATTCCTTTGTTTTGTGCGCAAATTAAAAATCGAAGTTCTCCAAAAATGCCAACCAGTAAGTGTAACAAAAAATCTTAATGTGAATAAGTGATTTGGTGTTTTATTAAAAAATAACAACAACAAAATTCTACCAACCAAACATAATATTTTTCAAAACGTGAATAATTTTTCAAGGTCCCAAGGAATATTTTTTCAAGGACCAATAAAATGCGCGGATTTTTTAATGAATATTTTTTATGGATCTGTACAAGGCGGGGATTTTTTAAAGAATATTTTTTCATGGTCCATCCATACAAGGCGTGGATTTTTTAAAGAATATTTTTTCATCGATCTATACAAGGCGTGGATTTTTTAAAGAATATTTTTTCATCGATCTATACAAGGCGTGGATTTTTTAAAGAATATTTTTTCATCGATCTATACAAGGCGTGGATTTTTTAAAGAATATTTTTTCATCGATCTATACAAGGCGTGGATTTTTTAAAGAATATTTTTTCATCGATCTATACAAGGCGTGGATTTTTTAAAGAATATTTTTTCATCGATCTATACAAGGCGTGGATTTTTTAAAGAATATTTTTTCATCGATCTATACAAGGCGTGGATTTTTTAAAGAATATTTTTTCATCGATCTATACAAGGCGTGGATTTTTTAAAGAATATTTTTTCATCGATCTATACAAGGCGTGGATTTTTTAAAGAATATTTTTTCATCGATCTATACAAGGCGTGGATTTTTTAAAGAATATTTTTTCATCGATCTATACAAGGCGTGGATTTTTTAAAGAACATTTTTTCATGGGTCATCACAAGGCGTGGATTTTTTAAAGAATATTTTTTCATGGGTCATCACAAGGCGTGGATTTTTTAAAGAATATTTTTTCATGGGTCATCACAAGGCGTGGATTTTTTAAAGAATATTTTATCATGGGTCATCACAAGGCGTGGATTTTTTAAAGAATATTTTTTCATGGGTCATTACAAGGCGTGGATTTTTTAAAGAATATTTTTTCATGGGTCATCACAAGGCATGAATTTTTTAAAGAATATTTTTTCATGGGTCATTACAAGGCGTGGATTTTTTAAAGAATATTTTTTCATGGGTCATCACAAGGCGTGGATTTTTTAAAGAATATTTTTTCATGGGTCATCACAAGGCGTGGATTTTTTAAAGAATATTTTTTCATGGGTCATCACAAGGCGTGGATTTTTTAAAGAATATTTTTTCATGGTCCAGCCATACAAGGTGTGGATTTTTTAAAAAATATTTTTTCATGGATATAGAAAAGGTGTGGATTTTTTAAAAAAATATTTTTTCATGATTTTTTATAAAAATATTTTTCATGAATATAGAAAAGGTGTGGATTTTTTAAAAAAATATTTTTTCATGAATATAGAAAAGGTGTGGATTTTTTAAAGAATAGTTCTTCATATGTTTAAAAATTTATTGAATCTACTTATTTAATATGACACACTATTGGTATTTGTTTACATATATTTGGCATACGTCATTTCTAGATTTGTTAATCTGTTAATGTTTTGTTGTTGTTTATATTGAAATTAGACAAATGAATGCCAGAATTCGCAAACATTTAATAGCTAATATGGCATTGTCCGTATGTTTGACGGTGTGTCTGTCTTGTTGTCGATGACATAAGTCAAGTCGTTTCATTTGAGTTGTCGTATTAACCAAAATAAATGTATATCTAAAAAAGTATACTTGATTGCAATTAAGTGAGTGGCAATTGCCTGTATGTTACTAATTATCAACATAGAGAAAAAAATCTATTAGCTGGGCAATTGTAATTATTAAGTTGACGATTTTATCGAGCACGTAGTAAATATTAAAAAAAAATCACATTAGTATTTCTTTCATAGTCTTTATATGTATGTATTTGTTCAACTAGTTCCACTTCCAAGAGTGTATATGTAAAATGAATATTAAAACTGATACTTTTTTGGGCTAGAGTATAAAATGAATCATTTTAGAAAATTGCACTCAATTCCGAAATTATCAAGCTTTTCGATTTCATTGCAGCTTGAGATATTTAATTTAAATGTGAACATTTGTTTATTAGTAGGTGGTTATAGTATGTATGTTACCTCGAGGTATTGATAATCTCGACTGTGGTGACCCATGAAGAATAGCCTTTTAAAAATTCTCCTTTTTGTGGTTAAAAAATATATATATTTTTTTTTTAAAATTGTCGTACCCAATGAAAATATTTTTTGAAATTTTTTTTTAATCAATTTTTATTTTGTTTCCCTTTTTCTCCCCTTTTCGCAGTCAACACCCCCGATAAATTGGAATATCAATTCTTCCCAGCCAATAATTATGTGTTCACATTTAAGATACGTGCACCCAATGATGCCCATTTGGCGCTGACGGCCCAACCAGCCGAAAGTTTTCCCATGTATGAGGTATTCATTGGTGGCTGGGGCAATACTAAGTCGGTGATTCGTCAAAATCGCCAAAAACCCGATGTGGTTGAAGTTCCCACGCCCGGCATCTTGAATACCAATGAATATCGTGGTTTTTGGATACGTTGGTATGACCAGACAATTACTGTGGGCCGTGAGGGTGAAGCTGCTGCATTTATGACATATCATGATCCACATATGTTCCCCATACAATATGTTGGTATTTGCACCGGTTGGGGTGCCTCCGGTTCGTGGACTTTCGAAGGTAAGTTAAATCGAGGAATTTAATTTCAAATGGCAGAATAATCTATTTTATTTTTAATTATTTTTAGCAGAACCCAATCCTACGGCTCCCTCTATGACCATGCAGAATACACCAACAATGCAGAATTTTAATCCCGCACCCGGTTTCAATCCAGCTGCCATGGGTTATGCCATGCCTCCCATGGATGCTGGAGCGGCGACCATGAGTTATCCCAGCGGTCCCTCATCCGAATCATGGATACCAGCCGCCAATGGCGTTGTGCCACCCAATGCCGTATCGGGTGGCATTGATGGCAGCGATAATTTATATATTGCTCGTGCCCGTCATGGCAGTGATTTAATCCCCGGCAAATTACATCCATCTCATGGCTGTTGCTATGTACCCTATGGCGGCGTGGAGCATAGCCATAAGGAATATGAAGTTTTGTGCAATAGCTATGGTCGTTGGGTACCCTGGAATGGTAGCATGCCACCAACAGCTGTAGTTGGTGGTCAAACTGCAGAAGGTGAACCTCTGTATATTGGTCGGGCTCAACATGGCGGTACTACAACGGTGGGCAAGGTACAACTATCACATGGTAGCTGTTATATACCCTATGGTGGTGAGGAGATGGGTTTCAAAGAATTCGAAATTTATGTTTCACAATAAGGCATGAAGCGTTTCGATATTTGACTATTCACTAAGAATCTCTAAAGGAATATTGTTTTATAAAATCTCATAAATATTTAGTGTAACCATTGTATTTTTTGAAATAATAAAGTATTTTAGTGGAATCTGTATTGAATTTCATTTAAATTCGATTTTAATTGTTTCAATATTTGAAGTCATTGTTGGATTAATTATAAATATGAGAGGAGCGCCATCTATTAGTACATAGTAATGACAATTAAATCTGGTTTCTAATCACATACACGAACCATGTGATGGAAATGTGAAATCACAATGGTGTCTAAATTGATTACATGGAAAATGTGTATTCACAATAGCCGTTAAATTGATTAACCCATTGTTTTCCTTCAGTAAACATTTTGTTCGGCCCATTCATTTGGTAATTCTGGAAAATGAAACAGATTTCTCAAGTCAATAATTTCTCAATAATTTTTTTGATTAACCTACGCGTTGAAAAAAAGCTTCTTTAAACCAGTAAGGAAAGTAGTAAAGTCGGACTGGGCCGACTATATGATACCCTTCACCACTTTGGGGATATTCTACATATGTATCTTTACAGATGTCGTATTTTCGAAGGATGCGATCTTTATATATAAGTAAACCGACTAAAATCAATCCTTACACATGCCATTCTGCAATCTATTCAATACTTTGTAAATAGACTTTAAGCAAACTTTACGCACGGTATTTGGTATGCTTCACTGTTTAAAATGTAATATCAATCAAGCATCCATTGATTTTTTGGTTTACAATCAACATGAATAGGTCGAAATTATATATGGAAACTATGCTATATCTAAAACTGAACCGATTTCAATGAAACTTGCCCGAGACCATTTACTTAAAATCGAACGGAAGTATATATAGGAGCTATATGTAAATCTGAACCAATTTCAAGAAAAGTTGACACACGAAGGGTTATAGTCATTTTGTACAAAATTGTGTGCGGATCGGCCAATCTTTGGTTCTTTCGTGCTATATCTAAATCTGAACCGGTTTTCACGAAACTTACCCAAATTCAGTACTCTATGCCAAATTTCGTGCAAATCTAAAGATATATAGGGACTTTGGAGACCCATTTACCTTAAATCGAACGAAATTTTATATGGGATCTATATATAAATCTGACCCGATTTTCTCGAAACTTGGCACACATCATTCTTGACCTAATTTAGTAATTTATGCCAAATTTCGTGCAAATCGAATTATATATAGGGGCTTTGGTGCCCCATTTACCTTAAATGGGACGAAAATATATATGGGAGCTATATCTAAATCTGAGCCGATTTCCACGAAACCTAGCACACATCATTCTGGACATAATTCAGTACTCTATGCCAAATTTCATGCAAATCGAAAGATATAGAGGGACTTTGATGCCCCATTTACCTTAAATCGGACGAAAACATATATGAGAGCTATATCTAAATCTGAACCGATTTTTCCCAATTTCAATAGGGTTCGTCCTTGGGCCAAATAAGTGACGTGTGCCCAATTTCAACCAAATCGGATCATAAATGCGACCTGTACTTTGTTTACAATTTAACATCTACAGACGGACGGACGGACATGCATAAATCGACTCAGAAAGTGATTCTATGCATATTCTCAAAAGGAACCATGTACCACAGTGTGGTGAAGGGTATAAAAATCAACACTTATTTTTATTATTGAACCGGACCATTCCAAAATTCTTAAGTCTAAATTATCTGATTGTAGGTTTATAATCTAAATAATAAATACCAAGTTACAGACATTATACAAGACATATTACAGACACTTCTAGAAACTGACGAAACAATGATCTATATTGAAAATGTTCTGGGAAGAAATTTTTTGTGCAACTCGAATTTTGGAATTTCATAAAATCGTATTTGGGACAGGAGATTCCGTAGGGACCATATCAAAAAACGGACCTATATCGAAAATTTTCTGAAAAACTATTTATCAAATGCCAAGCATGCGGTTAAAAAAAACTGCTAAAACAAAATTTTCCGAAAATAAAGAGTTTTCATCTATATGGATATGTGTCAAATCTTGGACCCATCGTGTCTGCAAAGCATTTTTGTTGTAAAAGGCGCCTAAATCTTTAAAATTCCGATAAAGAGTCCTGGAGTTTACATAGAGACTATGTGGAGTTTCTGTCATGGACTTTAGATTGCAAAACGGGGCTAAACTCTTTAAAATATGAAAAATATCGCTGTACGGTTATAACCCATGTGGGACAAAATATAATCGCTTCGGCCCTTTTAATATTTTTTTAAAAAATTCGCGCTTCCGTCCTTTAATTATTTGTTCTTTTTATAAAATCCACGTTTGAGCCCTTTACATATTCCTTAAAAAATCCAAGCTTCAGTCTTTTAAATATTCTTTAAAAATCCAAGCTAGAGCCCTTTAAATACTCGTTAAAAAATCCACGTTTTTTAAGTAATCCTCGCTACAGTCCATTTAATTTTTTTTTAAGAAATCCTCGCTTCAGTCCTTTAATTATTCTTTAAAATATACACGCGTCAGTCCTTTAAAAAATCTACGTTTGCGGCCTTTAAATATTCTTTAAAAAATCTACGTCTGAGCCCTTTTAAATATTCTTTGAAAAATCTACGTTTGAGCCCTTTAAATATTCTTTAAAAAATCCAAGCTTGAGCCTTTTTAAATATTCTTTAAAAAATCCACGCTTAAGCCCTTCAAATATTCTTTAAAAAAATCTACGCTTGAGCCTTTTTAAATATTCTTTAAAAAAATCCATGCTTCAATCCATAAAATATTCTTTAAAAAAACTACGCTTGAGCCCTTTAAATATTCTTTAAAAAATCCACGCTTGAACCCTTTTTAAATATTCTTTAAAAAACCCCATGCTTGAACTCTTTTGAAATATTCTTTACAAAATCCAAGCTTGAGCCTTTTTAAATATTCTTTAAAAATCCAAGCATGAGCCCTTTTTAAATATTCTCTAAAAAAATTCAGAAAATTCATTTTAAAATGTTCTTTTAAAATTTCCACGATATCATAAACTTTTAAATATTCTTTAGAAATCCAAGCATGAGCCCTTTAAATATTCTTTAAAAAATCCAATATTCAGTCCTTTAAATATTCTTTAAAAAATCCACGCTTGTGACCTTTGAATATTCTGTAAAAAAACACGATTGAGCCCTTTAAATCTTCTTTAAAACTCCACGCTTCAGTTCTTCAAATAGTCTTTAAAAATCTACTTTTATTGCTCAAATGTTTAAAAATCCTCGCTTATTGCTGTAGTAGTTCCTCAAAATATTCAATAAAAAATTCAGGCTTATTACTATTTCAGTTCCTCTAAAATATTATTTTTTACCCTGATAGCCCCTTATAAAATATTCTTTAAACATTCCACTCTTATATCTCAGATAGTAACTGAATAAATATTCTTAAAAAACGATGTTATAGCTCTGATAATATCTAAACTAAATTCACGCTTATTAATCTTAAGGGGGAAACACATACGAGGATTCAGGCCTGGCATGTTATGTTGGCTTTGTATGAAATGTATATTTATAAAGAAATATCAGAGTAAAACTTGAAATTAAAATAAGTCAACGTAACATGCCAATCCTGAAGTCCTCTAATGTGTTTGCCCCTTTACAGCATATCAAAATATATTTTTAAAAAATTCAAGCTTATATGTCATTCTGATGGTCCACAAATATATTTTTAAAAAATCCACACCATTAACTCGCCATAAAAATATTTTTTTTACAAATTCATAGTTATTGCTCAGATAGTACCTCCAAAAATATTGTCTAAAATAATTCACGCTTATAGCTCAGATAAACAATAAAAATAATACGCTTTTAGCATATATAGTCCCGCAGATATTGGATAAAAATTCTTGAAAAATCTGCTCTTATTATATATTCTTATTTACTTATCCACGCCTATAACTCTTCCGGACCCTCAAAAATATGATTATAAAATCCACTCTCTAATCATAAATTATGTGTCAATTATTATTATTAATTTTTAAAAATAATATTATTTTTATTCCCTTAAATCACTTTTAAAATATATATATTTTTTCCATCGAGCATTCTATCCAAAATATGAACAAAAATTCACAAGAAAATATTTAAAATAAGCAGATGTTAAATATGTCAACCTTGCCTATGAGATTTAAATTAATATGACCCTTTCTACCTAAATACGCTATAAAAATGTGGAAATTAAAAATATTTCCCGCACTTAAATGTGCCACATTAAATATTTCCATGAATTTTGCAATAAAATTCGAACTAAAATTAATCCTAACCTCAATTTAGTTATTTCGCTGCATGCAATGCCTACCTACTCGGTGTGTGTGTGTGTGTGCAACGAATACCGATTACTTGTGTTGGTGTGGCAACACTGCCACTGACAGGTAGTAAACAGTAAACATGGCGCGATGTGTCAAATGTCAATATAGTAATTTAAAAAATTCTAACGGCAGTTGATATTTACCTCGAGAGACGAACACACAACGCTGGGAAGATAGAAGAAAGAAGAGTGAAAAGAAGAAAGAGTGAATTTTCATTGTTTACATTACAATTTCGGCGCGAGGATAAAGACCAACAACAAATATATTCAGTTTATTTTTGTCTTAACAATTATTATTATTGCACATTAAAAATTGACATGTAAATACGAACAGAAATTAATAGTGCGAGAGAAAAAATCAAAACAATAACGTCAGCCGCCAGTGGAGAGACATTTGCACAAACAAACCAACAGATTGCAAAGATCATCATCACCATTGGCCCTTATAAAAATAGAAATACAAATAGTTTTGCAGCAGCTGGAGCAGAAGCAACGCAGAAACGCTGCACCACTATTTTCCATAAAAAATAGAGTGAGAGAGACGCCCTTTCTGGATAGTATATAAAAATAAGACCAACAAACTACTACCACCACCACCAATGTGTGCATAGACAAAAAACGGAGAAATAGAGAAGTACATTTTCTTCTTCTTCCTTGGAGGTAAAATTCAATTTCTCCAAAGGAATTTTTTTAAGCGTGGATTTTCAATTCCTTTTAAAGGAATTTCTATTTAATTTTGGTGTGCCTAGCTGCTGGGAGAAATCATTAAAGGACAACACAAAATACAGGACAACAAAACAAACAAAATGGATATGCGCAGCTGGAAAAAAGTACTGTTGCAATGGGTAAGTCAAATACAGATTCAAACATCGTCATACAGTACGGGGATAATACAACAACAATTGAAGTTCACTTTTTTCAAAACGCATGTTTTTTCTGTTTTGTAAAAGCGACAGCAACAACAACAAAGCAACACGATTAGTGGACAACAAAGGTGGTAAAAGATGTACTTTCCATGTCCGTAGCCTGTTGGGTTGTGTGCACACATTATGTGTGTGCGTGTGTGTGCCAACAAAAGGACGACCGGTGTTTTGGAATTGTTTGTGTGACGACATCACAATGTTGTAATTGTTGTTGTTGGTTGTCTAGTTTTGTAATTATTTACTTTTTGATTAGAATACAATTCGAAAGAGGATAAGCAATGTGGTTTCCTGATATTCAACCGCATGCATATAGTATTTGAATTTAGACAGGATGGCTAATGGGTATCCTTTCATATATTTACATCGAAATAAATTATAAGATATGATTGAATTTTGCCTGCAGAGAATAAGAAAATCGACTGAAGAAGTTCTTATCGAATTCACTCCACCATAATTTGGAGTTTACATTGTTATACTCACCATTATGAGGTGGAGTGTATAATGTGTCCTTTCAACACCTCCAAATATTGGTCGTAGACGTTATAAAGTGAATATAACCTGAACCATAATAAAATTCTAGGTGATTTCGTTATGTCCAATTTCTCTGTTGAAAATCCGATAGAGATAGTAATATTTAAGGGAGAACTTCAAAATTTTGCAACTATTCCTAGGATCTTTGATATTGTGTAGCCCTCCAAATTTCGGATATTTTTTTCTTTATTTGGAAATTGTGAGTACTCATTCTCTCTTTTTTTTAAAAAAATATTAATTTCGGTCCATTTTTTGTACAGCCCTAAAAACTAAACCACAAATTTTTGGTACTATATTGAGAATTTTGTAACTCATTTTTTTTTCTTTTGGGTTATTATTGTTTGGAAACTAATCCTACAATTAATTATCAATACCGGTCTATGTTTAGATATAGCTCCTATATAATGATACCGACCAATTTTCGATATTTTGAGGATGTTGAAAACTTTCTATACCTGTTTTGGCTGTATTCAAATATTTGGGAGTATATTTGGACGGAAAAATCTTCCCAATTTTTGAAAATTTTAGTATTCCAGGTGAATTTTTACAAAGCGTGAAATCTTCCTACCATAAATTATGAGTATAGGTCCATTTTTAGATTTAGTTCCCATACGTTATGCACAAATTTTCGGAATTTGAATATTTTGGATACGTTTTTCAACCGAATTGTCTCTAATTTTTTGAATGTCCCGTCCAATTTTTAATATCATATTTTTCAAACGAAGACGTTCAGTATTCATGATTGGCAAACAAATTTTTTACAGAACATGTAATCCCCGCTCAAATGTTCTCACCGAGCTTTACAGCTTTGCTTTTTCTTGTCTGCAATTTGTTAATTCGTTTTTACAGGGGGTAATAATCCATTTGGAAATCCTGTATTGTCATAGCTACCGAATTATTTAAGGTATTTTTTGGATGCCTTAAATTTTTAGCCGGTTTGAAATATTACGCCGTTTTTAATTTTTTAACAAATTTCCTAAAGGTGTAGAGTTTTTAAAAATATTTTCGTTATAGTAGACTTTTTTCAAAATAGTTTCAAAAGCGTAGTTTTTTGTTATTATTTTCGAATTCTTAGATTTTTAAATATATATTCGGTAGCGTAGATTTTTTTTTTTTTAATTTTTTCGAAAGAAAAATATTTTTATTTATAGATTTTTGGAGCACGTACCGAACTTAACGATGTTTTCATTTTTTTATTGTATTTAAAATTTCCCCTTTTTACATTTTTTAATAACGATTTTTTAAATATGGTAGATTTTTTTTTTAATTTTCCAAAAAAAATCGATTTTTAAAAAATGTGTTTCTGAGCACTTAACAGAAGCCAGAATTTGTTTTTAAATATTTTTTCAGATCCCACCAGAACATTTTTCTTTTTTCATATCAATTCGTAGTTATTGTTCCTCATATGAAATGTTTTTTAAGGATTGATTTTATATCATTGTAGGGAAATAGTTATTTTAAACATCAGAGATTTTTTTGAAGAACTCTCGAATCCAATATGCTTTAAATATTTTTTTCAAATTGTTTAAAAATATATCTCATCATTATTTTCTTTTCCCATTTAACAGGTCACTGAATGTGGTTTTATGGAACGCAATTATTTCAATATCGAACAATCCGATATTGATGCATTCTATCACAATTTCAGTTTACAACATCCAAGGACAGCCAACAATGACAAATGTAAAAAGATCAGTGATTTTCTAAAAGGTATGTTATTAATCAATCTGCTTCTTTATATAAAAAATTATCAAAAATCGAATTTCCTTTCTGTTTTTTTCCAGAATTCTATCCCAAATTTGAAGTCCATCTTGATGATGAAAATTGTTTAAGTTCATCGGATTACATCTATTTGTATTCGTTATTTTTGCATTTCTGTTGTGTTAAACATCCACAGACTGTATTTCATGAAATATGTCAACGTTTGCCTGAATTTGCCCAACAATGTATTGCATCGTTTTTTAAGGAGCTGCTTGAAACAGAACCAATCACAAAGGAAGCATTACGCCATGCCATTGCTGAGGTAGTGACAACACATGTTTCACCACCACGTCTCAATGATTCCATATCGAGTAATCAATCCGCCCTGAGTATTTTGGGCGGAATTGGAGCTGGAGGTGTTGGTGGTGCTGCTAGCATCAGTAGTAGTATAACGTCACCTAGTTTTAGTCGTTGTGATTCACCATTGAAGACGCCAAAACGCTGCGCCGGACCGCAACGCATATCACCAACGACACCTAAATCATATTTGCTCGAAGAGCGACAACGTGAATTGTATAATTTAAGGGTAAGGCGATTTATTTTGTTAATTTATTTCAATAATTAAACGAATTTCAATTTTTAGGCCCAGCTTGAAACGGAACGTTATGAGAAGGGCCTCTTAGAGGTACAAATCAAACAAAATGAGGATAAAATCCTTAAATTAAGTAAGTATGATGAAATATGTTATAGTTGTTTTAATTAGTAAGATTTTCTTTTTGTTTTTTTTTTCCGTAGATCAAGATCATAAAAAATTACAACATCAAATCCAAGATTTGAAAAATGACATTTTATTAAAAACTAGTGATGGCACTAATGCTTCCAATCGTGAAGGTCATGTAGAACAGGTATGTGGCAAACAAGTAATATTATTGAATGTATAAGAATTGGTGTTGGCAATCTAAATTTCTGACTTATATATTTTGTACATTCAAAATTCTTTAGTGTGGATTAGAATATTTTGTTGGGATTTTTCTAAACTAATGCTAAAATGTCACTTTAAAATTCTGGGAAATTTTAATCCTTATCCTTATTTTAGATCCACAAACGTTTACTCAAGGAAATGACATTGAAAGAAAATGAAATCATAAAACTCAATGATGTGGTTGGTAAACTGCGCGAGGAAAAAGCCTTAGTTCAGGAAAAACTAAGCTATGCCCAAAAACAGATTGCCATATGCATGAATCGTATAAAAGAGTTGGATTATAAGGTCGACGAATTGAGTGATACCATTGAGGTAAGTTGTAAATGGTCAAAATGTTTTCTTGATTTAATAGTAATATAATCCTGTTTTCTTATTTATTTCATATCTAAAGAAAAGAGATGGAACCATTAAATATTTAACCGATAGTAAACTAGAATTAGAACAATACATTGCTGAATATCGTTCGGCAAATATGCATAGCGATTTGAATGGTTCTATGGAATGTTTTGATTCTTCATTTGCTCGCAATATTGGCAATACAAATGCCTCTAGCAATGTTAGTAGCCCGGAAAATCTTGGAGCTTCGGTCATTGATATCCAGCTCAGGGAAAAGGAACATGAAAATTCCAAATTAAAAGAAGAACTGGAATTGGTTAAGGATGAGCACAAACGTTTGGCCAAAAGTCTACAAGATTTGGCCGAAAAGCAGGCTAAAGAATTTGATATTGTCTGGGAACATCACAGTGAGCTTGCTGATGAATCACAACCTGACGTAGATTCCATACTAAGTGATCCTCTTGAACAATTTAGTTTGTTTACCAGTTGTATGGAAAAAATTAGCAGCTTCCATAAAATAGAGAAAAATAAAATCCAGGAATTGGAAGAGGAAGGTAAAAAATTACAAAACGAAAATGCCGATTTAACATTGAAATTAGAGTCATTAAACCAAGAGGTTATGGAATTAAAAACCAATGTCACCGAGGTCCAGAAAAACAATGAACAATTGTTAAAGGACAAGGAAATGTTGGTGGACTCGGAACGTAAACAACAAATGGAATTGGAACAGTTGATGACACAAAAACAACAACTCTCCACTGAGTTACAAGAAGTAATAGCCAGCAAAAATTTACTTGATGAAGATCTAGCGAAAACTAAACAAGAAACCGAAGATATGAAAAAGAAAACTGCAGCTATGCAAGAGGATTTCATGAAAAAATCCCAAGAGTTTGAATTACAAATCCAGGAGCTTTTGCAGCAATTGAATAAACAAAATGAAGAATTGAAAAATCAGCAATTAACTGAAACATCTTTGAAAGTCAATTACGAACAACTTGTTATTGAAAATGAAGAACTTAAAAATAAATCACACAATGCTGATAAACATCTCAGCGAAATGAAACATGATTTGGAGGAAAAACAACAAGAAATATCAAAATTGGCTGAGAAAATTTCTCAATTCTCAGAGAAAAATTCCGAATTGGAAAAGAAAATCAATGCTTTGCTGGACGAATGTGAAAAAGAGAAGCTTGCTTATAAATCGGGTCGAGATGAAATTAAATCATTGGAACAACAATTGGAGACCTTGCAAAAGGAGAAAGATATTGAAATTTCCAACTTAGAAAAGGAAATGGATGTATTGAAGGAGAGAAATGCAAATATTGAAAATGATTTCGATAATCTACAAAAGCACCATGAAGAGAAGTTGCAATTGTGTCAGGAGGACAATGAAAAGTTGCAAAACCAAATTATTGTCCTTCAACAGGAACGTGAAGAAGAGAAATCGGTATTGGAAACTAAACAAAAAGAAGAATTGCAGATTCTAGAAGAACAAGTGACGAGCTTGGAATTGGAAAAACAAGACTTGTTAAACAAAATTGAATTGCAGACAAATGAACAAATGGACAATGAAAACAAACACAAACAAGAAATTCAAACCTTGGAAGAACAAATTAAATCGTTGACTTGTGAAAAAGATAATTTAGAAAAGAATATTAGAGATATCTCCGGAAATTGTAAAGACCATGAACATATTATTGCCAAACTTAATGAAGAAAACCAACAAGAAAAGTTAGAGCAAGATGTTTTGAAAGAAAAACTGATTGTTTTGGAAACAACTCTTAACGATATGCAGAATAACACCATCCAGCTTAAAGAACAAATTGAGAATCTTAAAGAAGAGAAACTCAAACAACAATTGGACTTTGAGTCTCTGCAAACCCAACATCATGAAGAAGTCAAAACCTTGGGAGATAATTTTAATAAACTACAAATGGAAAAACAAAATGAAATACAGAATTTATTGAAGGAAATTTCTGTGCAAAAAGAAAAGTACGAAACTCTGGAGAAAGATCAACAACAAGCTGAGGCTATAAAACTCCAACAACAAGAAAATCTTATGAAAATGGAAACTAAGCTTCAAGAACTACACAGTTCCTTAAATGAAACTAAAGATGAATTGTTGCACTCCCAACAAAACCACAAGGAAATGGAAAAATTAACAAGTAATTTGTCAACGATTATTAACAACACTCTCAAATTGTTTAACATTACACCCAACAATGAGAATTCATTGGAAAATATTTGCAATTTGGAACAAGAAATTAAAAAATTACTACAACAAAATAATGAACTGAGATCCAAGGTAAATAATCAAGGATCGTCACAAATCGATACCACCCATAGGCTACAACAATTGGAACAACAACTCAATGAAAAGAATCAAGAACTTGAAAAACATGCCAAAGAACTTGACTCACTGCGTGAACAAACCGAGGAATATGAAACGAAATTCGTCCTCCTTCGTGATCAACAAAATAAATTTGTTGAAAAAATCCAACAAGATATGGATAAAAAAGAAAAAGACTTCAACCAACAGCTAGAGCAAGCAACGCAGGAATATGAAGCCTCTTTGGAACGTATTCGTCATGAATTGACATTGGAAAAGGAACATTATGAAACCAAAGAAAAGGAATTGTTGATGGTAATTGGCCAACACAATGATGTGAAAAAACAACTTATCGAAAAAGAATCTGAAATTACCAAACTTATGGCCACCCTGGAGGCACTCCAAGAACAAAATCAAAAATTGAAGTTATACGAAACGCGAGTTAGTGAATGTTCCATGGAAAATAATAAGCTGCAAGAAGAAATTGATAGCTTTAAACATGAAGTACATCAAAATGCTCTACGCCTGGTGGAAGCCGATAAAGCACTTAATGAATTATTGGATTTGACCAAGGAACATGAAAGCAACAAACAACAGATTCTCAAACTTCAAAGTGAACTAAAAGAAAAACAAAACACTTTAGATTCACAACTGGAGGTACAGGAAGATTTGGAACAACAAGTTAAGCAACAAAGTGAAGCCATTTCTAAACTGTCGGAGACCTTAAAGAAAATTGAAAACCTAAAGGAAAACTTGGATCAACAACTGCATAAGGAACAAGAAGAAAAAACTCTTTTGTTAGAGTCCTTGGAAAAATCCACAGACCAATTGAAATCTTTGCAGGAGGAACAACAGCAACAAAAATCTTCATGGGAAGAAAAATTCATAGATCTCAAACAACAAATGGATGAGCTAACATTGCAAAACACCAAACTGCAAGGTGATTTGGTGGAGCGTGATGCTGAGTTACGCATGAGTTTGGAAGATCATGAACAAGAGCGAGATAGCTTCCATGAAGAATTGTCGCAAGTGAAACAAAAACTCCAGCTGGCAAATGAAC
This sequence comes from Musca vetustissima, assembly GCF_032173495.1. NCBI lineage: Eukaryota > Metazoa > Arthropoda > Insecta > Diptera > Muscidae > Musca > Musca vetustissima. Next base: position 33,152 of record NW_026873805.1, read on the forward strand.
AATTGGAACAATTTGATATGTCGCTAATGGAAATACTGGCCATTATGGAAAATAATTTCAATTTGAAACGTGATTTCGAAATGCAATCCTCCATCAAGAATACATTTAATGTTCGTGCTGGCGATGATAAGGAACAGAAAATCAATCAACTAAGAGGCAATCTTAATATTATCTTCCACCTGGACCAACAGCAACGTACAGAGCACAATGAAACCCTCAATGCTTTGAAATCAATTGAAAAATCCAATGTTGCTTTGCAAACAACAATTGCCAAACATGAAAAGAATCTACAAGAACTAAGAGAACAATTGGAAAATGAAGAACAAATTGCCGAAAAGAGAATGTCTCATGAAGTCAAACGACTTGAAGAGGATCTTCACAATTTGGAACAAATCAATGAACGTTTGACCAATGGTAATTTTGAATTACAAGAAACCATTGGCCAACAAGAGAAGGATTTGGAACAAGCCAAAGCTGCTATTCAAAAACTCGAACAAGAAAAACAAAACCTTCAATCGAATGTTAACGACAAATCTCAACAAATTGAAAAATTGCAACAACAAGAACAGTCACTACAACAACAGCTCAAAGACAAATCACAGCAAATCGAAAAGGTTCTGGAAACATCCAAACTTCTTGAACAACAAATTGAAGAAAAGTCCCAGAAGCTACAGAGTCTTAACAAAGAATATCAAGATCTGAAGGACACAACACTAAAACAGCAACAACAATTAATTGAGGAGCTACAAGAGCAATTGTCTTCTCTGCAAGCAGAACAATTGAAACTCAATGATAAAGTGAAACAATTGCACAACACAAACGATGCCCTAGAGACCGAGGTTTCAAACAAAACTAAAGAACTTCTAACGCTCAATAACAAATCCGATGAACTTTTGCAATCTCTACAAAATGTCGAACAACAATTGCAATTGACCACCAAAAAACTCGATGAAACCGAAGCTTTGAAATTGAACAGTGAAAGTAATTATCAACAAATTCAATCCGAAGCTCAACAATTGAAACGAGATATGGATTTCCTTAAGGCTCAACAACAATCGGCCGTTGAAGAAAATCAACGTCTCAACAATGAAATTGAAAGCCTCAAGCAGGACAAACAACATTTGCGTGAGGAAATCCGAGATACCAAAACAGATCTTCAGAGAGCCAATGATAATGTTACCCAGCTAATACAGCAAATTGCCTCCATACGCATGGAAAAGGAGTCTGTTGTGGAAGAAAACACCTTGATGCGTAAGCAGTTGGAGGAGAGTGGTAAACATCATTCATCTTCTGAAAATAAACTGAAATCAATTATCGAAAAATCCCAGGAGTGCGAACGCAAACTGTTGACCACCGAAAATGAGTTGAAATCCACCAAGGCCTCTTTGGAGAAATGTGAATTGAGCAATCAAAAACTAAGCACAGAAAATGCCAAGCTAAAGGATTCTCAAGAATCTTCAACAAAGCGCATTGAAAAATTGGCCCTCAAACTGGGTGATTCCCAAGCTAAGAGTACCAAACTTGAAAGAGATAATGAAAAGTTGAGTAAAGCCTTGGAAGCTCACAGCACCACTGTTGAAGCTTTGCAGAAGGAAAAGGATGTCTTGCAAAATGAAGCTAAGGCCCTCAAAGAACGTCTCTCCAGAGCTGAACGTGCCCATGAACAATTGGCTGCCAAGGTACAAAATCTTGAATTGCTTAACAGTCAACTGCAAGAAACCAAACAAAAGCTGGAAGCCTCCGAAGTTGATGGTAAATCCAAACTCAATAAAATGGATAAAATGCGTATCTCAAATGAAGAAAAAATACGCAAACTGGCCAACTCCCTCAACAATGCAGAGAATACCAATGTTAAATTGAATTTGGAAATTGGTTCTCTAAATTCACAATTGCAAAAGCTAAAGGCCCTTAACAACCAGGAACAGGTGCAAGATCTAACACACAAATTGGAACTGGCTCAACATCAATGCCAGCAGCTGGAAGACTTAAATGAGAAACTGCAGCAAGAAGTTGATCATCTGAAAGAGGATAAAACCAATCTCACCGATCAGCTATCCAAACTCACCCTGACTCTACAAATTACACGTAACGAATTAGAAGAAATTCGTTCCGAGCTGTTAGTTATACGTGATGAAAAATCTCGTGTTATCGTTGAACATGAAACATCCACTTTAAAACTAAGAGATTTGGAAACGCAAAATGATAATCTCCTGCATGAACGTAAAAATCTTGTGACCACATTGGAATCACGTATTGCCTCGCTGGAAGAACAATTATCGACAAAATGTAAAGAAGTAGATAATTTGCAACATGAAATACAAACATTACGTGAAAGTTCGGAAACCAATTCATCGTTGTTGTTACAACAACACAGCGCTGTCAATCATTCGGAATTGGAACAATTGCGTGAAAGATTGTCCACAGCCGATGATGCGCTGCAAAAGGAACAACAAATTGTTGCCCAATTACGTTTGGATAATCAAATTTTACATACGAAATATCAAGAATCGAAGCAGCGTGTCTTGGATGCTACAAAGAATAGTGAGGAACGCATTAAGGAAAATCGTTTAGAATTGGAAGGCAAATTAGAGAAAATGAAAAATAAAATGGTAAGTGTTTTACGATTTTTCTTTTTCAATTTTTATTTGATTGTTGTTTTGTTTTAATAGTTGTTTTTCATATTCCGTTCATTGTTTTTGTCCCTTAAACAAATATCCTACATATACTTACATTTTATGTATATCACTACATACACTATACACAAGGGCATCACACTGTATGTTTTATTTATTTTTTCCTTTTGATTTCATATTTTGTTGTTGTTGTTGTGTTTTTTAATTAAATGTCTATTCGTCAGTGTTTATATGTTTTTGTGTTGCATGATGGTATTAGATTTCTTGTTCCTCAATATTTTGTATTAAAAATGGCCAATGAGGTTTCCAGAATCAAATTTTAATATAATTGAGGTGTGTTCTCAAGATAACCACTAGGTCCGCAAATAATATTATCTTAGGTAATTTTAAAATTTTTTTCTCAATGATACACTATATTTTTCTCTATGATACAAGATTTTGTATGCGATACTCATTCGAGAAATATAGGCCCCAGTGGAACAGAGACCAAAAATCTATATTTATACTGTGGAACAACAGAATATGTCTTCGTGCATACGTTTGTAACAGGCAAAAGGAAATGAGATAGACATATGGTTCCTTTTGAGAATATGCATAGAATCACTATCTAAGTCGATTTATGCAGGTCCGTCCGTAGGTTAGTCTGTCCATGTTAAATTGTAAATAAAGTACAGGTCGCATTTATAATCCGAATTGGATGAAATTTGACACAGTTAATTTATTTGACCCAAAGGCGAACCCTATTGAAATTGAAATCGGTTCAAATTTACATATAGTTCCCATATATTATCGGCCGATTTAAGGTAAATGGTGCACCAAGTACCTATATACCTTTCGATATATAGGTACTTTGGGTGACGTTTGTTAAGTTTCGTGAAAATCGGCTCAGATTTAGATATACCTCCCATATATATTTTCGTCAGATTTTAGGAAAATAGTGCACCAAAGTCCCTATATATCCTTCGATTTGCATGAAATTTGGCATAGCGTTCTGAATTAAGTCTAGAACGATGTGTGTTAAATTTTGTGAAGATTGGTTCAGATTTAGATATAGTTCCCATATATATTTTCGTCCGATTTTACGTAAAGAAAAAAATATAGGGACTATATCTTTCGATTTGCACGCAATTTGGCATAGCGTATTGAATTAAGTCTAGAATGATGTGTGTAAAGTTTCGTGAAAATCGGCTCAGATTTACATATAGCTCCCATATATATTTTCGTCCGATTTTATGTAAATGGCGGACGAAGGCTCCTATATATCCTTCGTTTTGCATGAAATTTGGCATAGTGTACTGAATTAAATCTAGAATGATGGGTGTAAATTTTCATGAAAATCGGTTCAAATTTATATATAGCCATTTATATGTTCGTCCGATTTAGTGTAAATGGTTCGCCAAAGTCCCTATATATCTTTCGATTTGCACGAAATTTTGCACAGCGTGCTGAATTAGATCTGGAGTCATGTCTGCCAAGTTTCGTGAAAATCGGTTCAGATTTAGATATAGCTCCCATATATATTTTCGTCCGATTTAATGTAAATGGTGTACCAAAGTCCCTGAAAATCATTTGATTTGCACGAATTTTTGCATAACGTACTGAAATAAGTCTAGAATGATGTGTGCTAATTTTCGTGAAAATCGGTTCAGATTTCGATATAGCTTCTATATATATTATATTTTGGATTCTGATTTAGAAGAAATTATCCATATTAAAAATTATTCTATATCGGCTCACCTTTAGTTAAAGACTTCCGATCTCCATGCGAATTTGGCTTAGAAAATCTTTTTGAAATGTTTCTGTACTGATCCTCCTCCTTGATATATCCCCTATAATATCTAACAGAACTCAAGTTACATTTCGGCAATTTTTTAAACAACTAAGAAACTAAATTAAAAAACATGTCATGCAACGCCATTTTCTTTTCTTACATTGCTTTTACCCCACCCAAACTTCAAAAAATAATTCAGTTTTTTTTTCATAACACCCCCCTTATATCACACAGAACACTTGCATCCTTAATTCTAAATCATTTTATTTTTTGTAATGTATTTAAAAAAATTGTTTGATTTTAAAATTCGTTTTTTTCTCTCTCTCTCTCTTCTCTTACTTAAAGTTTGAATTTGAAACTGCAACAACGTCGTTATCAACAACAAGTGTTGGTGGATGTAAGCTGCATTGGAAAAATCGCGTACATCCATGTTTTCGATATTTCTTTGTTGTGGTTTTCTGTCAAATTATTTTAATTGGAATTCTAAATTATTTTTTAAACAAAAACGATTTAGAGTTAATATTCAAAAGCAATAGACCAGCAGTGTTTTGATAAAATAGAGAAAAAATTAAATCTAAACCCCACAATATGGGAATAATTAGATTAGAGAATTCTAGTTATGGAAGAAAAGGCTGTGCCTTTTTCCACACACACACACACAAACACAATGCTAGTGTGTAGAATAGTATTAATAATAGTATATTGTTATTTAAAATACTTTATTCTATACATTTTTAAATGCATGCCAAATAATATTGACATATTTACTTCACTTTGTGCAAAAATTACTTTACAGAAATTTTGTAAAAAAAAATGTAAATAAATTAATTATTATATTTTTGTAGCATAAAATATCGAAAATTGTGCATTTATATGTTTACTGTGATGTCCTTGTGTTCTGTCTGTGATATTAAAATATGTTTCGGCGGGTTAAGGTCATATAACAAATTTTGATTTATCTCCTTAAAAAAAACGAAAAAAACAAAATTTCAACTCAAAAGAAATTCCCCTACACTTGCGATCTTGTTCCCTTATTTTCATTACTTGCAATTTCTTATTTGTTCTTTTCTTCCCCATTCTTATACATGTATTTTTATTATTTTATTTGTTGTACACCATCAAAACCTGTCTGGCTTTTTTGCGTTTCATTCCAAAAAATAAAATTAAAAATCCAAACCACACCCTCTTCAATATTGAACCAATCCAACCAACAATAGAAAACTCTATATACGGAAGAAATAACGAAAATGAAAACGAAACAGGAACGTGAAGTGGCCAATATTAAATCGGAAATGGAGGTTTTGAAAGCCCAGGTATGTATTTAAAATTCAATAATATATAATCCATAACAATTCAAATATAATTTTATTTTCCTCTTCTTTTTTGTTATCACAGAACTCCAAATACGAAGAACACACCCGCAAACTTTCCAATCAAATTGTTCGTTTAAATGACAATATTCTCGAGTATCAAAAAGAAAATACCATTTTATCGACGAAATTAAAACATCTTTTGGAACATCATGAAAGTGAAAAATTCAAACGTCCCAATTCTATTCATGTCTCAACAATATCTTCATCCACGGGTTCAACGGGTGCCTCGAATACCGGCACCAATTTGGCCATGGAAGATGAAGAAGGTGAAGTTTTTAATAATACCTATTTGACAGATTTGAAGACAGGTCGCATGTCGGAGTTTATGAGCAGAGAAGTTTGGTAAGTTGATATAATTTTTGTAACGCATTTTTAGTTCTAAAAGAATGAGGATTTTTTTGCGTAGAAAAATTTAGGTCCTCAGAGCATGAAAACATTTTTATGGAGAAAAATTATTTGTTGGTGTTTTAAAAACAATTGGTTTTGTATGGTCAAAGAATATGTTTTTCTATAGAAAATATTCAATTTAATTGTCTTCATTTAAAATTTTTAAATCCTACGGCAAAATATTCAGAGACCCAAAATAAAATATTATATTTTTGATCCTATGATAGAGCTTTACAATTTGATCGGACATTTGTACTACTCCTTGGTTGTTTGGTATTTGAAAAATGAGATATATTGGTCGAAGTTTGGTTATACCCGCCATTTAACGCTACCCTTAATATTCGAAAGTTTTTGCAAATGGTTTTAATCGAATTGACTCTAATTAGATATTTTGGGCTCTCATTGAAGGCAAATCTTCCTTCCAAAAATCATCAATATCGGTCCACGGTCTAAAATCATGAATATCAATACACCTAAATTTTCGGTAATCGGAGGATTTCATACACTATTTTATCCGAATGATCTTCAGTTTACAATTTTAGTTTAACATTGGTTGGCAAATATTTCTAAAAAAATGTTCAGTATAAGTCCACGTTAGGGCATAGCCCACATTTTCGTTATTTTGTGGGGTTGAGTCTTATTTTCATTTCAAACAGAATGGACTGTAATTTGGGATACGTGGTTCTTGCAGAGTGAAGTTGTATTTTCCCAACAAGTGTATATAGGTCCATGTTTTGACATAGTCCCAATAAAAAGGTTCCTCATTTGCGGTATTTTTACGTTTTTTGTCGTATTTTCCCATCGAAGTGATTATAATTCGAAGATACATCTATACTTAGCTGGCTTGGGACAGAACTTTCGTTCCTTAAGCCGAGCCTAAAAAAGATTTCCAGGCGCGTCGTTCTTTTGCGCAGTTTTCCCAATTTGAAAGAACATATTTGGCAATGTTGTCTTCCACTTGGTGTTTCCATCTTATTATTAATAAAGAACCATATTTTGATAATGATCTCGACCTATTTTTTTCTTGTTTCTGTAGAAAAAATCCTTGCGTCTTAGAACACATTGCTTCCATCGAAAACAATAATTAGACCCTATGCATTGATTTTTTGTACAGAAAAAATGCTTCTTTTTTAAGCCGTATTTTCTCATCGAAGTGATTATAATTCGAAGATCTATATAAAAACAAAAATCCACAGGAGTTATTTTTTTATATATTTTTGTAATCGCTTTTATAATTTTTATCCATCATCTTTCTTTTTGCAGCACCGAAGAACTTAAATATCGCAATTCACTGTTACCACCGCATCTAAGAAGTTCGTATGCCGCCCAATATGATAGTGAAATTGCCGAAGATGAATTAAAAGTAAGCAATCTAACACATCCCGATTTAATTAGTAATTTAACAAATATCACCCATAATAATTACACAACACCATCACCACCACCTCTATCACTGACATCGTCGTCGTCATCGGCATCATCATCAACGCCATGTACATTGTTGCATGATGATGTTGATGGTGATAACTTGTGCAAGCATCACCACCACCATTTGGTACCCCAGAACACAGCGTCTAAACATATTTTACATACATCACAGCTGAGCAATATTAGTTCCATTGCTCCGTCGTCGTCGACAAGCAGCAGCTGCACACCAAAAACCATTAAGACATTGCATTCCACGCCCATGATAAAAAAGAAAATGCATCCAAATATTTCTAGAATTATAAATCGTTTAAATTAAACTTTTGTGTTATATCCAATCAAAATTCAAAGACTCTTATATATGTTATATATGTAATCTCCCCATCCCCCAAACAACATTCACATCTTCCTTCTCTAGACAATTTTGTTTGTAAAACAAAAACAAAAAAATGCAAATTTTACATTTGATTCTAAATAAACAAATATTTGAAATTGTGAATAGTAATAAAAAAATAAGATAAATAATTCAAATCAATATTTTTGTTTGTTTACAAATTCAAAACAAAAATCGTCGCAATATTTATTATTTGTATTAATGTTTGTCCCCCTAAATGTGTTGCAATTGTCTTTTTGTTTGTGTTTGTGTTGGTGTTATTATTATTATTATTAGATTGATGTAAAATATATGTGTTTGTGTGTATTTTGATAATTATGTGGTGTCGGTTTACTAATATTTCCCTTTTTCAGCAAATTATCTTTACAAATGTATAAATCATTAATTTTATTTGTATTTTTTTCTAATATTAATTTAGGATGGCCCCCATAGCTTTGATGATAGCATGAGCGCCTTGTTAAGCACCACTAATGGTGGTAATCGCAAAAAATGCACCGGTGTCACCCACTATAAACGTCCCGGTCCACCCACACCCAGTAAAAATGGCCGCCTCTCATTTGGTGGCTGCGGCAGTTCAGAACCTATGCGTGAAATCCTAAAGGAATCATTTGATAGTGCCAATTCTGGTGCTACTGGTACGGTATCATCGTCATCTGCCAAAACTCCAGCCCGTTTCAATTTCTTTGCATCACGTTTCAGCATGGGCAATGGAAAAGATGAGGTAAGTTTCGTATTTTTTTTATAATCATTATATTTACGTTTTTGTTGTTGTAGTATGTGTGTATAGGTATTAGGGAGAAATTTATGGTTTGTGTGAACTTGGAAAAAGTTAATACTTCGGAAGGATATACAATCATTGTCCTTTGATAATAATTATATATTACATAAATTTTAGGACTTCCTGAATTCAGTTTTTTCAATAAGGAAGTTCTTCTGTTGAAATTAAGAAATAGTTAGTCCTAACGAAAGATATTTTTATACCCTTCACCACACTGTGGTACAGGAAACTAGATAGACACATGGTTTCTTTTGAGAATATGGATAGAATCACTTTCTGAGTCGATTTATACATGTCCGTCCGTCTATCCGTCTGTTGGTGTTAAATTTTAAACAAAATATGGGTCGCATTTATGATTCGAATTGGATGAAATTTGGCATAGGTCACTTATTTGGCCCTAGGACGAACCCTATTGAAATTGGGAAAAATTGGTTCAGATTTAGATATAGATCCCATATATATTTTCGTCCGATTTAATGTAAACGGTCCCTATATATCTTTCGATTTGCACGAAACGTGGCACAGCATAACGATTTAGGTCTAGAATGATGTGTGTTAAGTTTCCTGAAAATAGGATCAGTTTTAGATATAGCTCTTATATATATTTTCGTCCGATTTCAGGTAAATGGTGTACCAAAGTCCCTATATATCTTTCGATTTGCACGAAATTTGGCACAGCGTCCGATTTAAGGTAAATGGTGCGCCAAAGTTCCTAAATATATTTCTATATGCACGAAGATTGGCATATTGGCTAGAATGATGTGTGCAAAGTTTCGTGAAAATAGGTTCAGATTTAGATATACCTTCCATACATATTGTCTGCCGATTTTAAAAATACGAAGTTTGTCCAATTTGCACAAGTCTGACCTTACTAATTTCCTTACTGGTGCTTTCTATAGAAAATAAATTCAATCCCCTTTCTATAGAAAATTTTTCACATAAATTTTTACTAGACCTACGATGTTTGGTATTGGACCTTTATTGTTCATTATTTTGGGGAATTTGGGCACGTTTTACCGCCGAATTGGCTGTGATTTTATATTTTGGATTCTCAAGTCTTCTTACCAAAAATTATCAATATTGGTTAGATTTCTAGGGTGGTCCCCTCTATAAGGTACGGCCCAAATTTCGATATTTGAGAAGTTTGGGTATATTTTTCAACCTAATTTGCTGAAAATTTATATTTTGGATTATCATCGGATAGAATAATCAGCTCAAAAATTTCTCTCAATTAATGTTTAATCAGTGCTTGTGTGTTCCCATTTGTTCCATTGTTCGTCCATCTGTCGCGTGTGTGTTCATTTGTGCGTGTTGTCCAAAGGTTGTATCAAAATCATTCTCAATTACAATTTTCTATTGTTATTTTGCATTCCAAAGAAACATCCCGTCCCGCCTAAAAAAGAAATTGTTATTAAGCAAACGAAACCAATCGCTGCCAAACCTCTTGCTACGGCAATACCGAAAAAACCTCCTCTCCAAACTACCGCCAAAGCGGCCATACCCAGACATTTATTGGGTGGTGTTGTATGTACATCAACACCGCGTAAGAGTAAAGTACATTATGATCAAAGACGTTTATTGGATCAGCTGTTGACATCCTCGCCATCACCCTCACCTTTGGCCGCCGCAATGGATAATAAACATTTGAAATTGAAGAAAAAACCGATAACACCTCCTGATGTTAGTTTTATAGAGACCCCCTTGAGTTCGTTAATGAAACCCAATGGAGGGGAGCCACCTAAGGCACCGACCCGGAAGCAAACAGCAGCTAAGCGCATTGAAGCTATTGCTGCAGGATTGAAAAATAAACGACGTAATTCGTCAATTTATGGCCGGCGTTTATCGAGACGTCTGCAGGAGATATGTACACCCACCAGCGGTGAGACAACTTCATCGGCTTTTTCGAATACACCCCAGGATTTAAAGAAACGCCGACAGACAATAAGTTCGGCTACAACCACCACATCGGGTGGTGTATCAAATGTCACAGTGGTTTTGCAAAAACGTTGCCTTAAGAAGAAACCACAAAAAGAGCGAAACGGAAGACCTTCCCTATGTCTCAAGAGCAATATATTTGCCAAGCAACATCGTACACCAAATAAGGGTGTGTTACACGATTTGAATAGATACAAGTCTCGTAGACAAAGATTTGATCGGTTCAATAGGGGCAGGGATGTAACACAACATGATTCAAGTGATGAGGAGGAGGAGGAGGACGTGAGGGAAGAAGAGGTGGAAATGAAATTTGTGCCCAAAAATATCACCTATGAAATAAAACCTTTTGGGAGCCTATATAAACCCCCAAAGTTGGGAGAAACTGTGGTCATTACAAAATTAGAAAAGGAGGACGATTTGGTGGGAGAACAGTTTGAAAATACCGCTGAAGATGAAGAATCATTTTTGTGTGCCTCCGAGGTATTTGATACCCAAGATGCTGTGGATTGGCAAGCAACAAATGACAGTGATCGTATTTGTCAATACAATAGCAGCAGTGATGAACCAGAGGAGGAGGAAGAAAATGAACATAAATTCCTAACAAATAATATCAAATGTGAAAGAAGAAGCATTGCAATGCAAAAGGAGTGTAAAAAGGAATTGGTTACTTCCCTGGATTTAGAAGAATTTGATCGTTATGTCAGCGATTTGGCTAAGGTTAAAAAAGAACCTGAATCCTATTCATCGGCCGGAAGTTCTCAACAATTTGAAAAGCTAGTTTTGGAAACCCAATCGAATGCACCCTTTGAAGTGAAACATATTAAATTTAATATCAGTGGTAATTCAACTACTCATCATCATGGTGGCAAGCACCAGCAGCAGTATACGTTTGCCAGTAATTCCACACAACACAGCAGCAACATTAGCAGTCCTCAGCATGATGATGATTTTATGTTACCCGAACATTGTGAGCTAATGGCCACAAAGGCATCACCCCATTATTCACCCACAAATCAACAGAATAATCCAGCAAATCTATCGCGTATTATTTATGGTGGTACGGTGATCTATAATCGCCGTTTGCCGAATATTAACACAACCTATGTACGAAAATCTTCCATTTATGTTAAGAACAAGAAAAGTAATGCCACCACCACCACCATGTCCGATTCAAATGCCGATGTCATTCTAATAACCAATCAAACAATAACGGCTGCAGATTTGGCACGCATGTGGAAGCAAATGGATAGTTCAGCCCGTTTGATAGTTAGTTTTGCCGCTTTGGCATCATTTACAACCGTTTTGGGTTTATTTTTGTCATTCTATTCGACAAAGCATTAAAGAATTCGATTCGATGTATTTCGGAAATTAAATATTTTTTGTCATCATTATTATTATTTATATATTTTTTTATATTTAATAAGAGAGTTCCTTATATTATCATTTAAAATATTTATGTATATCTACTATCTAAACATGAAGGAAATTTAGAAATATTGAAATATTTTCCAGAGGACCTTCGTTAAAAATAATCCATTTAATTTATAATTTTTTCACTTATACTTGTAATTTATGTAATTATTTCATATTTTTGTATTTTTAAAAGAGTATATTCATAGTTATTCGATGGAGAAGTAGAGAACCACCAACAAAAGAGAAATAAAACATTAAAATAAAATGTATTTCTTCTCTTTAGAAAGAATTCTGTGTCGGAGAAAAAAAACCCACTGGAGGAGGTATTTAGCATCAATGTTTTTTAATTGCCGCCTGAGAAACGTGTCAAAATTATTGTCATTGGGTGATTGTATCAGCTGATAATTTAGGAAGAATTTAGGAAAGGGCTATGTTAAGTTGTGTTTTTGCTGGCCCATTTGGTAGCTCTAATTTCGCATTCCTGGTTTTTTCTTCGTAAAAATGTTCAATATAGGTCCATTTAAGGTATTTTCAAAGACTAGGCTTATTTTCCAAACGAAATGACTTTAATTTCCATTTTCGAGTTTTTGAAACTAGTTTACGGAAACCAACCCCATATAAAAGACCAGCCAGAACTTTTAAAACCTGGTACACGACCTTAGAAGACCATAGAGAGATATCACTTGCAGAGTGGAATTTGTTCATATATATTTTTATATTTTAATTGAAGACTTCTCCTATATTATTTTTATATATTACTAATTTAACTAATTTATAATAGAATCCCTTTGCATTACGAATTCTAATTATTATTTTATTTTTTTACAGAATACGCCACCCACCAATAAAAGACGTTTGAGCAGCATGTTCAAAAGAAAATAATTTTGGATTATATAGAAAGAGGCCTTCTCTATGGCTATATATTCTGTTCAGTGTATGATGTCGTCCAGTATTGTAATGTGACTCGTTCTCGTCCATGTCCTAGTATTCTATAAATATATAAATATTTTGTATATTTTAAGTGTTTGTTTTTATGTTTAATTATTTTTTTTTTTTTGTTATGTGTAATGTAAATTAAGATTTTTTATATTTTACTTTTTTTAGAATATTAACAAAACCAATACTACTTAATATTAATAACTCTTTATTAATAAAATATATTTTATTTTATTTAACAAAAACATTTATGTATTTAAATATTATTAACACAGGTTATAGGTTGTATATAATAATGACTATAATTTATATATAAACATATTGTATTGTCAAATTATTGTCTGGTAGTTTATTTAAGTGTTTTTTTAATAAATCGTTACGATTAATAGAAAATAGAACCTGCTACTGTTATTAAGTCAATATATAAAATTTTACATTTCAAAATATTTTTAGCCTATAGAGCCTATAGATCTCGCTTTTTTGGTTTTGATGAGAATTTTGCATCTGAGGGCCTGGTACAATAGCCCTGAAGTAAATCTCACGAATACAGAGTTGGTACTGTTCGCCTAGAGTATATGTAACAGTTCTGGAATTCTCTGGAAGCAAAATATCTTGGAATCTTTGCTGACCTTCAGTTAACATGAAAAACGAAAGTCAAAGACCGTACAAAAAAAAGAAGATCCTTTTGCACTTTATTCTTGATATTAGACTTGACCTATTTTAGTAAAAATATTTTTGCAATGAACAACTTTATTTGCGAACAAAAACATAAACATCCTTATTCTGGATATTTGCTAGGGAGATATCTCGCAGGTAAATCACTTTTTGCTTTCACATTCTCGCCTTATTCTAAATGAATAGGGCGATACAAAAAAAGGGAGATGCGGATTCGAGTTTTCGAAAATGGTGGTTGAAAAAAATCGTGTTGCCATACGCTCTTTATCACGAATGCTCACGGCGAGAATTCGAATGTTTTAAATTTTTCGCGAATGATAAAGTTACAATGAATGAACAAGCATCTCGAGAATGTTCGCATTGTATGCTGGACCAGTAGGGTTCGGAGGGTTCTCCCGTTCTGGAGGCCTTTTATGAGCTTTTCTTCTAGCAGATAATCTCCTTCCTTCTTTCTCAATGATAAATGGTGACAATGATTTCTCATAATTCAGGGAACCCGCCTTATTGATCTGACATTCCTGGCAACACTTTTCCAATCGCAATTGGGTTATCCAGATTTTCCTATTCCGTCGGAGAATTAACTTTCGAATACATTTGAGGTTCTTCTTTATCTAAAAGAATTCCTTCTCGGTAATCGTACTCCTGTCCCGCTCGACGAACCAGATACAGGAGTCAACTGTTCTTCGGCAGATATTTTTGTAGGGTGCTTCCTAATTATTGACACATTTGATGATTGTTGTCGTAGCGGTCTTGTTTTCCCTGAAATATTTCGATGGGTTTAGTTTTTAATTTTGAACGTGTGTCTACTATTTGTTTGTGGATTGAATCGCATGTTGGATGTAGGTGGTTGATGAAAAAAATTATGGATGGTTATTGGATTATGTGTGGAGTGATAGGTATAATGAGAAGGGATGTGTAGTGGTAAAATTTTTAGTTGGGAGTTTAGTTACAGATCAATGGGACGAAGTGGTCGAAAAATTAATTGTTAAAGCCGATCTTGTAGAGGTCGAGACTGCCATGCCAAGGCAGCCACATCAGTCAAAAGGTATTCGTTATCGTTTTGTTTAAGAACGCCTTTGCCTGAAGTTTCGATGGGAGTTTGGAGCTTGAGTTCGACCATGACATGGACTCATACCATGGTATAGATTCGATAAACTAAGTCTGAAGAACTTGTTGAGTCGGCCAGTTATTAACAAGGATCCGCATCGAATACACTTGCTAACATAAATACAAACAGTGCAACACTAATAGACAATATGTTGCCAAACACACCAGCTGTAGGGATGTCACTTTAGGATGAAGTTGACCTAAGACCCAGGGTTTGGTTATTTCGGGATGTCAATTTCGCCTCCTAGATGGTCATTTCCTGCGAGACTCTCCCCCAAAACCCACTAAATGCGCGCGACCTGTGGAGGAGTCCTGTGAATTAAAGATTCCACGTTTTTCCGATTGTCATGAAATTTTGCATGGGCTACCCTATAAAAGTCTACAATGTCGTGTAAGGTACTTTAAATTGGGTGCAAATTTAGATATACATCGTCCGATTTCATGTACATGACACCCTACATCTATCCGATTGGCATGCATTTTTGCATCGACTAGATTGACGTGTGTGTCTAATTTGAATTGATTCGGCTTATATTTTATTTAAATACAGCTCCCATCTATAATTTCGCCGGGTACATCCAACTTCGATTATTTCTGATTTCAAAATTCAAAAAATATCCGAATAGAATAGATAGTTATATAAATACCTAAAAGATGTTGTCCTTTTTATTGAAAACATGGATGTTTTATATCTGCTCAGATACCAACTTGACGATACAATTTTTATAGAGATTTCTAAATGAATAAATCTGGTCAAATCTAGTGTGTGTGCGGTGTGGACTAAATAGGTTTATGATCATTTTTTTATAAATTATTCATATGATGACAAAAAACAATGTGTTGTTGTTTACTAACAAATATCGGAAGATATCTGCCGGTTTCTAGGCATGCGACCGACCATTTTGTTTGTCTTGTTTGTGATTTTTTATTTTTACTATCATTTCGAACATCATGGTAAACATGTTTTCTTTCGATTTTGTTAAATAACTAATTTGTTTATTATGTTGTTGTTTTTGTTGCTCTGTTTTGATTTTGCAAATGAAAAAAAAAAATAAAGGGGGCTCGTTCGCGCGAAACTTTTAAAATATGCAGTATTTTTTTTTAAATATGTCGTACAGTCAGTCACCATGCTGATGATTGGTGGTCCATGTAAACAAAAATAACAACAACACCTGTTGTATGTAACTAAGTGCTTTTATTTCAGAATGAATTTTGTTTTATTTTTTTACATATTTATAGAGTACCCGTATTGAGGTTAGTATTTTAGAGCAAAATATACATTTGATGTTTTATCTGGTTTTCTTATTTGTTGCAATAACAAAGTATTGGAATGGCTGGTTTTTAAATATTTGTCACGTCACTACTGCAAATACCAGTTCCAATTGAAGAAAAATAATAATAAGTAGAAAGAAAAAACCGAACACAAATCGAAACCTTCCATAGCTGTTCGTTCGTTCTAATATTGACCAGATGGAATCCTGTTTATTGATATATTTGCATTTTGATTCGTTTTGAAAACAATTACGACGCTGTTTTCAAAATCTCTCGATGATTCAGTTCAGTCTGACCGGTTAATGGTGGCCAATATGAAAATTCAACGAAAACTACGTATCGATTTCGTTGTGAAAGTCAAGGCAGGACATTATATAACTATTTTGATTTTCTAGCAGTTAAATAGTATTATTTAATATATTTTTTTAAGCAGTATGAGGAAAATTTTCACAGTATCACAAAACTTGGAATATTGTAGAATGTATGATATAATGGTGTAATAGTGATCTTATTCTGCGTCGAAGCAATATTTTAGCGATTCACCAGGTTACTATGGCTTAGCTGATGTAGCTACTGGTCAACTGAAAAGTATGCAGTATGAACCATAGATGTGGGGGTTTTACTATAATTTAATTCATATGAGCTTTAGTTAGCCCTAAACTTCATAAGACCCGAGAGATTCGACAGCTCTCATGTTTATAACCCCAGGATTTTGTAACGCCGCAAAATATTGGACCTAGAACCACGTTTTAGTATATCGATCACGTGTTTTATTTCTGTATGTTTTTCTGACCGCTCTATTGGTCAGAATTATGATACGAACACCACGAAATATGGCATGGGGAAGGAGATTCAGCCAAAGAAAAAGCATAATTTTTGTTTATGAAGATCGGTAAATATTTATATGGTCGAATGTACTCAGAAAATTTGACACCGGAGAAACTGACATTATATACTCGAATGTCGGAGCTAGATAAATATTTAGAAGGCTCTGTCGATTCCTATATTGTTTCTTATTTACATGACCACACAAGAAGACGGAAATGTCGGGGTGATTGATTTACATGATTCTCCGGTTATGGTCCAGGATGACACACATCATTTTCAGTGACGATCAGATGATATTTAGCGGATGAAATGGACCGAAATATTACTCAGGCTCGGATTTATTCGCAATTAACTATTTTGAGGGAATTTGACAGTCTCCTAACTGGCGTGTCGTTATTTGGCCTATAAGGAGAAGCTGGATGATCATACTATCTTATTAAAAACAGTGAAAACTGGAGGTAATTGGATAGTCTGATCACCCACCTTTAGTGTTTATCCCCGCGGACCAAAACTGATTATAGGGATGTTGCCCTAAAACAACCATACTTCCTTACTTAGTTGGCTCGAGACAGAACATTTGTTCCATAAGCCGAACAAACGTTTTCCTAATTCGAAAGACCATGCTTTGATATGTCGTCCTTCGCTTGATTTTCCATCGACTTCGTGGCTCAGTGTAACCGCTGGAAATTTTTAAAAAGTTGCACAAAAAGTCGTTCACTTGAAAAAAAGTTGCACAGAAAAGTAAATTTGTCAATAACACTGTTCCGAGAATATGTCAGGAGAACTCAAAAACGACGTAGACCAATCCAAATTAGTTTGAATTTACACATAAAAAGGAAAATAAAATTTAACAACAGGAAAGAAAAGTCGCACAACGCCTAAAAAGTTGCAAACAGAGTTACAGGACATCAAAAAGGTTGCAAATTGCAACTTTAGTCGCACAACGGTAACCCTGTCGTGGCTTTCCCCTTTTTCATGAACCATCAGGCTCGATTTTACATATATGCCTTTTGAGTTGGGGCATCCTCATCCATTTGCACAACATGGCCTAACCACCGTAGTCGTTGCAGTTCGATACGATGTCAATGTCAGTGTAGAGATGGTAAAGCTCGTGGTTCGCTCGACCCAGATATTCACCGTCGATGCAGATCGGCCTGTATATCTTTCGGATAATTTTTCTCTCAAACACTTCAAGAGCTGCCTCATCTTCTTGCGCAAGTACCCAACCTTCAGTATCAGCGTCTTTTAGAGTGTGAGTTTGGTCTGGGGGGATTTGACCTTGTTTCTTAACTGCTCACTTAGACCATAGTAGCATGCGTTGGCCAACACTGCCCCTCTCCGAATTTCAAAACTGATATCATTAGTTTTATTTATGGCGGTACCGAGTTATATAAAATCTGTGACTACCTCGAAGCTGTAGTTTTCAGATTCCACAGTTGGTCCGAGTCTACTGGACGTCTTGCGCTGTGATACCATTTGCTTGGTCTTCTCGCCATTTATTACCAGTCTCACGTTGGCAGACTCCTTCTCAATTCGTTCAAAGGTGGCTGTTACCGATCTCAATGTTCGACCCATTATGTCGATGTTGTCGGCGTAGGCTGTTTGGTGTATAGACCATGCTATGATATTTCTCTTCATATTTGCCTCTCGAATGACCGTTTTTCTGCAGGATGTTAAAAATGTCACACAACAAAGTGTCGTCTGGTCTGAACCCGCGTTCGGTATTGAAGGGCACCGAGACGTCTTTTCCGACTTTAACTGCTGACTTTGTGCCAGTTAAAGTTATCCTGCATAGTCGTATTAATTTTGCAGAAAAGCCGAACGCAGACATGGCTTAAACACATCAAAAGGAATAGGGCTGTCAAATGCGGCGTTGTAGTCGACGAATAGGTGGAATGTGTAGATGTGTTTTTCGTGGATCTTTTCCAGAATTTGGCGCAGAGTGGAGATCGTAGATTTGCCAGGACTGAAGTCGCAATGGTATGGTTCAATAATGTCATTAACCATTGGCTTCAGTCGTTTACACAGTACGCTGGATAACACTTTATATGCGATGGGAAGGAGACTAATTCTTTCTATAGTTGGCCCTAAAACAACCATGAAAGTTACAAACATAAAAAAACGTTACGGTGCAGATCTTAAATAGCTCAGTTCGGGTGTGTGTCGGCATCCTGCGATGGTGAGTAAACATCTCCTAGAGATCTGGGTGTCTTGCCATCTGTAGTTGAAGGTACTGCTACAAACACACAACAATAGCCGCAAATTGACAAAAACGAATCCGAGTTCAAGGACCACAGGGGACGAGCACCTAAAGCCAACCTTCTGAGATAGGTGTGGACTCAAACACGTGAAAACATGAGAAATACAACCAAATTAGAATGACGAAGAAACACAGAAGCTGATAAGATAAGGTTAATGAAGTGAGCCAGGAAATCGCCAAGCTCACTGCATAAAGAAACAGTTATCCGGGGCACAAAAACGAAAAATAGGCAGAATGAACCGAAAAAAAACAAGATTGAACATCAAACCAGTGCTCAAAAGTATAAACCTGCTCGGAGGTGGCGAAGAGGATTAGGTCTCAGGAAGAGCAGATTAATGCCAAAACCGCAAAAAAGAAAAAGAGCTTTCTATCAGCTATTGACAAGAGAAGGCGTAGCCTACCTAGAGTCAAAGGACGCAATGCCGACTCAAATATAAGGAAGGCAAGCACTGCATCCGAATCTTCCGTGAATCCCGGCAACTCAACAACGACTAACCGGAATTCAGGCAAGAGGAAGACAAATGTCGTTATTTTATGGGGAGACCCGAACGAGGATAAGACAAAGCAAATTGTAACACTAATCAAAAAAGGGAATCAGCAGACAGACTGGTATTCTCAAAGGCCATGTCCTAATATTGGACATGCGATGGTCTTTTCAACCTAATATATTCTGAATGAAAGGGAGAGTGAATATTTTTTTGAAATGAGAGATGATATATTTTTATGTCAAATAAACCCTTAATAATTACTATTCTGTATACCAAGATATACGATAAAAACCGCATTCGGAGAAAATTTTCCACTTGTCAATATTTTGAACGTTTTAGCCACATTTTCCTAAGGAAGTGACTGTATTTTGGCGATCCGGATTTCTGGTGAATTAAATGGTTCTTCATAGATAATATTCATTATAGGTGCATCTTTTTAAATAGCCCCACTTTAAAGGTCGCACTTAATTTTCCGTAAGTTGAGATTCTTGTACGGGAGGGTCTCGAATTTTGTATTTAGTTTGATCATTAAAAGTCACTGTCTATTTAAGGAACATCCAATGACAGGGGATAGGATTTTTCTTCTAATAACTCGTTGTTTCTTGGACAATGTTAATTATTTGAAGATTCTGCCTTGTTCAATTTATACTGTTATTTGATAAGCATTTTTTGATATTTTGCTGTTATTAGATTGTTTAAAAACTGCAAATCGGAATTAGCAAATTTTCTACTTTAATTAGAATATGGCAAAGACTACGGCAAAATTTCTCTCTAGCAAATAACCAGAATAAAACCAAATGAAAGTGAGGGTCTTTATTAATTTCTCTTTCGTGATGAGCTACATGATTGAAGTTGCAATGAAAAGAAAACCCAGAGAGATACTACATTCCCACCATTATGCTACGAGTTTTGCCGTTGGTTAAGCGGCTCATCAGGCATATTGGGCAATGTGGCCTACAAATGTCGTTACTTGATATGTTGTATTTATGTCGAATATTGTTGCGAAATTGCATCTACGAATTAAATTCAACCGTGTCAAGGTTCGGACATTTGGCATCACACCAGAACATTCCTTTTTAGAGCAGGATTTTCTTGTAGTGACAGACTTTTTTCCATACAGACCACAATATTTTTCATGTATGGTAACAACTGCATATTGTGCAACCTTAGGAAGATAAGGAGATGGCTTTGAACGCCAAGGCACCGAACAACAATCAACGGATGCCATGGGAACCAGGGTTCAAATCCAAGCCGGGCTCAAGCTGAATTTTTGAGTTTTATGCCTTTTTAGGGCGGAGGATCATTCATATAAATATTCGTTGAGCCTTCAATTCGAACTCAGTACAAATTTAGGTCTCCGAGAGTTAATCAATTTGTATCCCTAACTTTCTGTCCAATCAGAGCCTCTTTGGATTTTCCTTCCTCATGAATATAAAAATAATTCTTGTCTGTGAATCATGCGGAGACTACAATCGAAGCTTCCAGAATGGCGTATTGGTCCAACTTTAAACAGATTTCCTAATTCTGATATATAAAGTCTACAACTTTTTTTTATAAACTTCTAAATGATTAGCAAGTTGTCCAGTATGGCAAGAATACTACTTGATATGTTTTTGTTAATCCCGTGGGTTTAAATTGTTAATTCCATGGAAAATTTGCCAAATAAATCCGCATTAAACCGGCAAAAGTTCTAATGTACATGCCATATTACCTTTTTATGATATTTTTATATAAGGTAGGGTTTATATCACTTTTTTTTATCCCGTTTAAAATACATCAAAATATTCCCAGAGACCAAATAATCCGAATGAAAGGCTATATTCTAGACAGCGATCAACCTATAATCGGCATTGTATCCATCTGTCTTCTCAAAGACTTCTATGCTATACATATTATCAGATCCGATTCTCGTATTACCAATGTAGCGTTCAATGAACTTCTAGATAATACCAAAATTAAGTCCTTTTCACACAATTGTCGTCATTTCATCTATAGTGGAAATATTTTTTTTTTACGATTATGGCATTCGAATATCAAAACATCTGGATTTTAAAATGTATACAACAATATTCAAATCAAGTGAAGCGTGTGCGACAACATTGTCGCTAAGTTAATCGAAAAGTTAAGACACTTAAGGTGAGTAGAGTAGTAGTGATGGTAGTGGCCAGTGTCAGGCCAGTATCACTCCGATGTGACCCGCCTGCATGGCTGCAGGAGAAAATCACTGAGCAAGTGAGAGAAAAAAAAAATAGAAAAATAAAAACAACTGAAAAATAAATAGACATGCGAACGCCGCTCGGTCATTTTATTATCGTGTCATATACACACACAAAGACGTACTACGAGACCAGTTAAATTAATTCAAGTAATAAAACTAAAAAAATAGCAATATTTAAATTTGTATATGTATATCTAAATCAATAGTTTGTTTTTGTTTTCCATCAATAAATTCTCTGGGTAGACAAGAAGTCAACAACAAGCCGAGAACTGTTTGGTAGCTGATATACAAATGAACGCGTGTTAGAACATTGTTGTTGATCCTGATTTTTGTTTACGTCTTAAAAATGAACATATGACTATTATGGGATGGGTAACGACGTTGGTATAATGTGAGAGGTAAAATAAAAATGTTACAATGATATATGAACATTTTTCAAATATCAACGATCTTAGCTATGATAGCCTTTGGAAAAATATTAAAAAACAATGCTCCCTGCTATGATAGTCCTTCAAAAATATATTTAACAAGTGAAAAAGTGTTAAGTTCGGCCGGACTAGAAATGAAAATAAAGGGAACATACCAAAAAGTGGACCTATGCCGACATTTCTAAAAACAGATTATGTAAACAGTAATAAAAATTTTAGAAATTTTAAATGATTATTATACCCTCAGCCTTATGGCTAATGAGGGTGTATACACTTTAACACAAATTCGAAGATGGGGAATATCGCCCATGTTATTATTTCTTCCAAGCTTAGTTCAAATTCGAAGATGGGGAATAGTGGTCCACTCTTTGTGGAACCTCCAATCAGGGGCTAGGTCTAAATGCGGCTATAGTTCGTTATCGAACCTTACGTTCTAATTTTTTATCTCTCTATCCTCCGCAGATTCTTAGAACCAAACTCAAAACGCGCAACAAATCAGATAACTATTTTAATATAAAAAGGGCGTTATATGGGGACTACCCCAAAAAAGCGAGGGGGGGGGGGGGGTTTCGTATACTCGCCTAATATAAATCAGGACTAATATGAAAAATAAATTAAATAAATTTTTATGTATGTCGATTGGCATATTTTCCGTAAATTCAAAAAATATATTTTCTGAAGCTGAACATTGCTTTCAAGATTTAGACATGGTTGTTAAATCATATATTTATAAATTTTAGAGGCAGGGAACTTCAAAATATTTATAAATATAAATTATTTAACAATTTTTGCCAATGAACTCATGATATGCGTACATTTCAAAGGATGATATTCTCTTTTAAATTTTGATCCTTGGGTAAAGTGCGGCTATGATTTGGGAATGTAAGTCAGAAAGTCCAAAGACTTGGAATGAAAGACAACTTAAACAAGTTCTAAAACTCTCATTTATCCGTTGGAACCTCAGCATCCTGTGTCCCGTGCACAAAAAAGGAGATATGTGTTAACTATAGAGGAATAAGCCCCCTTCCAATCGCATATAAAGTGCTATCCAGAGTGCTGTGTGAACGACTGAAGCCAATGGTCAATGACATTATTGGACTATACCAATGCGGCCTGGCAAATCCACCATTGACCAGATTTGCACTCTGCGTCAAATCCTGGAAAACATCCACGAAAAACACATGGACACATTCCACTTATTGGTCGACTATAAAACCGCATTCGACAGCCCCATCCGTTCAGAGGTGCTTAAAGTCATATCTGCGTTTGGCACTCCTGCAAAATTAATACGGCTGTGCAGTATAACTTTTAGTGGCACAAGGTCAGCAGTGAAAGTGGGAAAGGATCTCTCGGAGCCCTTAATACTGAACGAGGATTCAGACAAGATGACAGTTTGTCGTGTGACATCCTGCTGGAAAAGGTCATACGAGAGACAAAGGTGACCAAAAATGGCACTCTGTACACCAAACAACACATGTTACTCGCCTACGCCGATGACATCGACATAATGGGTCGAACATTGAGAGCGGTAACAGCCACCTTTGAACAAATTAAGAAGGAGTCTGCCAAAGTGCGTCTGGCAGTAAACGGCGAGAAGACCAAGCTGAAGGTATCAACGTGCAAGGCGTCCAGTAGACTCGGACCAACTGTGGGACTTGAGAACTACAGCTTCGAGGTAGTCAAAGATTTTATATACCTTGGTACCGCCATAAATAAAATCTAATGACATCAGGTGTGAAATTCGGATAAGGATAGTGTTGGCCAACAGATACTACTATAGTCTATGTAAGCAGTTTAGAAACATTTGTATCAACTATTCTCAGACATCGACATTGTCAGACGTATTGAGCTGAGGGGGCTACGTTGGCTAGGTCATGTGAGAATGGATGAAGATGCCCCAGCCCAAAAGATATATAAAAGCGAACCAGCTGATGGTTCACGCAGAAGGGGAAGGCCACGAATTAGATGGAAAGATAAAGAGGATGACAACATTGTCGAACATGGTCTTTCAAATTGGAAAAACTGAGCAAAAGACCGACGCGTCTGGAAAACTTTTTTAAGCTCGGCTTATGAAACGAGAGTTCTGTCACAAGCCAGCTAAGTAAGTAAGTACATGCTACGTTGCGTTCTGCAACATCGCTAGGTTCATATAATTCAAAAGGTTGACAAATATTTATCGCTCATACTACTTTTGGATAGCTAATTACACCATTTATCAGAAATGCATAGCAAACGCACATCGATGCCTAATGAATATCTGATAATATATTTAGAGTCTATATTCCGAAATAAGTGGCACCGCATATTCAAGACTTTAATTATTAAATTCTCTCTATATATAAAAGTTCCGCCTAATTATCGGCATATTTCGGCATGTCCAAGTAGCGTAATTTAGCATTCCTGGTACTTGGTGGGGGAACTACATATTTTGTGAAAATTCTCGAAAAATAGTTCCATGTTTTGGTATAGATCCCATATAAAGGTTCAGTATTTAATTTATTCGGGGTTTAACCACATTTTACAAGCATTTGGACACTCGGTTCTTGGTTCTTTGCAGAAAAATTTCGATGTATGGCCTCACTTCAGATTTTCCGTATTATGAAGGTGTAGGTTAAAAAGAAAATTCAAACTAGCCCAGAGATCAATATTTATTTAAGAATATTTTGTAAAGATCTATGAGAGCAATATGTTCCCTGATCAATTGTTAACCTCACTATTCAAACCACACTCCTAATCCACATTTCACAGCGCAGTTTTTTAATTTTAATTTAAATCGAAATTATTTATCTTGGTGAAACACAACGATTTCGAGAATATCGAGCAAGAAAAATAAAATTCAAAAAATAATAACAACAACAAGAGTGTTATGGCTACGTAGATGGCTCAAATTGCCCTCCACCAGCATCCAGTTTAGATGTGATAGTTGTTGGTGGCAGTTATCAGCTACTGTAAAAGCTACAGCTAGCTGCAGCCAACAAACGTTGTCGCAAACTGGGCCTCGCTTTTGAATTCGGCGTTAGAACTAGTGAACGATATTAAGGGTTGTCGTGGTGGTCGTCATCAATGGTGCTGTTGATGTCGTTTTATGGATGTCGGCGCCGCAGCCTGCGTCAACGCACGTTTAAGCCATTTCACTTGTATTGGGAAAAAACCGATAAAAGCTCCGGCAGATCATTGCGGTGGAACAGTTAACGCTCAGCTTAGATTTCAAAGAGTTATACTTAACAAAATAAGAAATAATATCTGCTACTAACGGACAATTTTTTTTTAATTTGTAACGGCTGTGAATGAAATTGAGATACATTTTTCTAGAGCTAAAGAAAAGTGATTACCACCAGACTTAAAAAAAATATATATTTGGAATGATAGTCAAGATACAAATTTTAAATTTATTTGAATTACAAATTTTTCAATTTCAAAAGTGAATTGAATGCTGTGAATTATTTACAAAAAAAAAAAGCGTGATAACTTGTGATATATATTTTCGTAGGGATTATTGTGTATCCTTTTACTGAAACTGAAATAAATAAAATATATTTTAATATTGAGTTCTCCTTAAAATACAAAACAAAGAAAATAATTTCTGGTGATAATGCTTACAACTGGCTTGGATAATAACATCAACGGATCTGCCACCCCGACTAACTCCAACAGCAAAGGACGTACATCATGGAATCTGAAAACCTCGACACTGGCTAAAAACACCATCAATCGTATTCGTATCATTGTGGAATCGTTAAAAATATGCCCAAATCCCGCCAAACCTATGATTCCTTTGACAATTGGTAAGCAAAATATATTTTTTGTATTCATTTTTGTTATTTGAATGTTGTCTTGTAAGGGCCAGTGATCATTTGAAAGTAATTTTTTAAGTGAGTTATTTTATACTCTTTCGAGTCGAGCTTAGTGATCTAAGTTTTGCAATGAAAAGGAAATCCAGTGGAAGAACCTATGTACCCACCATTATGCGACGCGTTTCGCCGTTGGTAAAGCGGCTCATCAGGCATATTGGACTATGTGGCTTTACAGAGGTCGTATGTTGATAACTTGTATTTATTTCGCCCTGATGCGAAACAAGCATATGCGAATTAAATTCAAATTTCTCAAGGTTCGGTATTTGTCTTCATTCTAGAAACAGTCCTTCTCAAAACTGATTTTTGTTGTGGCGATGGATAATTAATCCACACACCTACAATTATTGCATCCATAGTATACACATGTTTTTGCGCAACCGTTTTGGAAGTGTGTTGAAGGCTCAGAACGTTAAGTGGTCTGGCAACATTTGTGATCTAAGTTTTGCAATGTATTCGGTAAATGAACGGAAAGACCTGGATGAAAAATTGCGTAAAAAGAAATTAGGTGAAAGAGAGCTAAAACTAACTTGACTCGAGCAAAATGAACTAGGTGAACAAACGAACTGGACCTTTCCGGAATAGTTCCTTTAAACTAGTTCGTTTCGGAACGACATAACTAGGGATACGTAGTCGAACGCAGAAGTCTACTTTTCGAATTTTTGCTTTAAAGGGCTAAACAGAATGTTCGCGTTTTTTTGTTATCGCGTTAAAGCACTCAAAAAGTTAAAATATATTTTACTCCGAAGCGCAGCGCACAATAAATTCGAGCGTTTGTGTTATCGTTTCCTTGTGGTTGTTGTATTTTCGATAACACATAATGCAACGGATGGCTCAACGCGAGCATTCTGCTTAGCCCTTAAATCTGAGATCGTCCTTTCGTTTTTGCCAAACCTCTTCAAAATCAATTTTCTACTTTTAAACGGCATTTACATTAGAACTTTTTACCGGGTTAACCTTCTCTATAAGGATTTATTTGACATGTATACAATGGAATTGACAATTGAAACCCAGTGGGTTAACGATATCCGGTATAATGTAAACGTACTATTAAGGACTAGTGCAAAATCGACAAAAAAATTGATTTTTTTTTTTACGAATTATTGTCCACATATAATATAATGTTCTGGAATGTGTAATTTTTGACCAATTTGAGCTTTGAGATAATAAAACCAGTATTTATGAAGATGATCGAAAGTCGTCTGTGCGATTTCGTCAAAGATCAAAAGTCGACTTCGACTTTTATTGATCTTTGCACACTTCTTATTTTAGACAAAAGCGTTTTATTGTCAAGTGCCCGTCACAGGGCAATACAGCCATAATTTTATATAACCTTCGTTCGAAGTTCCCGGCCCATTTGATACATTTTAATAATTATACGACCACTTTTTAATCAAAGCGGCTGTACTTTGTAAATAAAGGTTCCTTTTTTAGACTGAAACGATATTTACACTAGAACTTTTTTTACCGGGTTAACCTACTTCATGAGGATTTATTTGACATATATATACAATGAAATTGACAATTTAAACCCACGGGGTTAACAAAATCCGGCACAATGTAAACGTACTGTTAGGCTCCATATTAAGGTCCCGACCCTAATTAAATACTCAATCGAATTCGCTGTAATTATTAATACATATTGAACCAAATTTCATGGTAGACCCCATACAACGGTACCCCTCCAATATTCGTTATTTTGGGAATTTTAGCAAGTTTTTCCAATGAAATTGACAATTTAAACCCACTGGGTTAACGAAATCCGGCACAATGTAAACGTACTGTACGGTATATATTTAAGGTCTTATCATAATATGATTTGGAGCTCCCATTAATTGCACATATTTTGAATGTCATCCTCATGCTAGAGGATATAATAAGTTCGTCCGGTCCGAACTAAACATCGTTTTAACATGTTGTAATATATTTTCGCCTAATTTGGCATTCTGGCAAAAAACTTCTTCGCCAAGAATGTTCATGTTTTAAAATACCCATGTACCATTTTCATAATTTTAATGTTAAAATTAAATATTCGAAACGGAGGGACTGTAATTGACATTTCAGCTTTGATATAGTCTCATATAAAGGTCCCGCATACGATATTTTGAAGTGACTGTCAACAATAGACGTTTCGATTTTTGTCACTGGCCAAACGTCGATTATTAGACTTTTCGATTTTTGTCTTTGACAAAAAGGTCGACTTTTCGATCTTTCGATTTTCTCAATCCTGCTGAAAATCGATTTTAGACTTTTAGTGACTAATGCCATGTTCTGACGGGCATCCGAACAACGTAGTTCGCTCTCAGAATTACGTACATGAATTAATCCGTTCATACAACACTATTCATAATTCATGTTATCAGAGTTTTTTATTTCAAACTTATTGTTTCTTGTTTTATACCAAAAATGTAACATATTTTAGTGAATTACATAGGGATCTAAATAGAAAAAATAATTCTCTTTCTCCTGACTATAGTATGAACCCATATCTATTTACTTTTCATTCATGTTTTCCATTTTTTCTGAAAATGTTGTTGTTTTTAATACATTTTTATATTTTCTCAATTCAAATGTCACATACTGTCACAAATAAAATTTTGGAGAATTTTTTGTTTGAGTTGCCCCACATTTGTTTCTTGTTTTGTACGCTAATTAGAACCAAGGGAAAAGAAATGCATATTGCATTATGTAGAAAACAAAATTTACATCCTGCTGCATATATAAAAACTATACAATTTTTAACTTTTCATTCATCATTTTCAATTTTACTAAAAAAGTTTGAAAATTTTATAAATATTTTCATTCTGTCAAAATTAATTTATTTTCGATAAATGCTCTCAATTGTTAGGGATGGGACAAATTTCTTGGTTATTCAGAGAGTGATTCGAATTGAACAACGTACAAAAGTCGGTGTTCGCTCAGACAATTTTGTATGAGGAACTAAGTAATTACTTCATAATTAAGGGTCGAACAACGAAAGAGTGAGCGAACAACGCTCGTCTGTACATGGCATAATGCTAAATCGACTAATTTTTTTATATGAATTGAATGGGTAATTGTGTAAGATATTATGTAATGAAGAGTAATTTTTGGCAATTCGGGCTTTGTAATAACAACAGAAATACTTATGAAGGAAATTGAAAGTTGATCTTAACTTATAGACTTTTCAATACAAAAAGTCGAAAGACGATTGACTTATCCCTATTTCCGAGTCAATGGGTTATTAAAACAACTTTTACTACGATAACAATTTTTCCTTTGTGATATCGTAAACATTTATAGATTCTTGCAGTAGGGGAACATACAAATATTCAGAGGAAATGATCAGATTTTGACCAAGCCGCCCTATGCATGTCCAAATTCTGCACATCGAGTGGAAATCAGCTGATCCTCATTGTTAGATTATGTGTTCAAAATGTCATGCACCTTAAATCGTTTTCGTTATCTTCCTACAAAGAAACAATCGATTCATTTATTTTTTTTTTAAGAAAAGATAATTCAATTTTACTTATGAATGAAAATACATATTAGCCATTGAATTACCCCGTTAGTTAATTCATTCATTAATTGTTTAATAACAATTCACACAGTTATCTATTTATTGCATAAGTCCATATCATTTTTAAATTTTTTGCAAACACTTTCATTTTGTTTGATCGGTTTTATCAGCGTTGCAATTGAATTCATGCATCATTTCAGCAACAGGGTGTTTGACATTTGAGAAATAAAATCGGATTACATCATTTATCCATGTACATACATATATATATATTTTATTAAATATACAGTTCTATCATAAAATCATCTTGTTCTTTGGCAACCTGACAATGAGCTATAAATCTTTATTTGTAATAGAGTTCATACATTTTTGACAGTATTTGTACGCCACCAAGTAATCACAAACAACATTTATGGCGCTTAAAATGTTATAATGAAATAAAAATTATACGATAAAGAAAATTATTAAAATGGAAAAGAATTTCATAAAATCTGAAGTCATCTTGCAAATCGCCAGAATCGCGTGAAAAAGGTCCATAAAATATTAAAAAAGAGAATCTTTAATTTTATGTGATTTTAACTTAACTTAAAGATCAGAGGTCAAGATCTTTAAGTTGTCCTTAGATTTTTATTTTGCTCGGTTCGAGGTATTTTTAATAAATTATCAATTAAGCCAAAAGAACAAAATCTAAAAAAGTTGACCACCAAGATAGGGAACCAAAAAATTACAAGAGGTCGTCATATATTCAAGGTTTCTCAGAACGATTTCCGTACTCAAATATTTATGACAAAGAAAAATACCAATTATCATTTTAGTCAAAGGTAAAAATTCCAACGGAAAATAAATCGAATGTAGTTTATAAAATGGCATGTAATGGAGACGAGTCCAACGCATGCCAAAAGGTATATGTTGGTACTACAAAAACGAAGCTGAAAACTAGACTTAGTGCTCACAAATCCGACCAAACAGCAAAAAACAAACCTTTGGAGCAAAAAACAGCACTTGCAGAAGTGAAGATGTTGACACAAGAACGAAATTATAAGAGAAGATACATGATGGAAATGCTTCACATAATTAATGTTCACACTGAAAAGAGGTTGAATTTTAAAACAGACACGGAGAATTATGCCCAAATATACCGAAATGTAATAGAAAGTGAGCGGATCAGTATAGTCGGACGGGGCCGACCATATGATTCCCTACACAACTACCACGGAACTCTAACTTTCTGCGGTTCTTTATTCTGAAACTGGGCAATATTTGTGATATTTGCACCCTCTTGATCGATTATAGGACAACAGCTCCACTTTGTAACCCTGACATATTTTCCATTTTTTTCTTGAAATTAATTTTTACTCCATAAAATACAAAACTGGTTACTTTAGGTTTTGGTTCACCTTGTAAAATATGCGATGTTCTGCATATAATAATTGCCCCTGGAGCGACTGGAAAATCTGACAAAATTAAAGTTTTCCGTTCATTGCACCCCCTGAAAGAAATCTCAACTTCTCCGAAAATTTTAGGCGTCGTCCTTGACCATAATCGGAACTTCCTTTACAATTTCAAAGCGATCAGCGCGACATTTCCGTCCTCTAATTTAGTAATAGTAATACTATGCACATTGTCACATTTACCTTATTATGTATAACTCCCATATCTGAGCACATCCGGCTATGTGGTATCAATTTGGTATCAATTTAAAGGTCAACCACTCCTCTAGGATATACTATCAACTTCTCGGGTCTATGTCCTTCAGGAGTAAATATATACGCTATTGGATGAAATTTAGCACAGCTCATTTACTTGGCCCAAGGACGAACCCATGGACGAAATTGCGAACAATCGATTCAAATTTAGATTAAGCTCCCATATATATTTTCGTCCGATTTTCTGTTAATGGAACACCGATTTAATGTAAATGTTGTAAGTCTCTATATATCCTTCGATCTGCACGAAATAAGGCATAGCTTACTGTGTTTCGTGAAAATCGGTTCAAATTTATATGTAGCTCCCATATATATTTCCATCCGATTTTATGTTAATGGCGCACCAGAGCCCCTGGGTTTATTTTGATTTGCACCAAATTTGGCATATCGTACTGAATAAAGTCTAGAATGTTGCGTGTTAAGTTTTATGAAAATCGGTTCAGATTTAGATATAAAAAGAAACGGTGCACCAAATCCCTTATATTTCGTTCGATTTGCAAGATTTAGATATATCTCCCATCGGTCGGCCCCGTCCAATTTTTGAACTCTCCTTACTGGATTTTTATTCACCAAGCATCCAGAATGAGATTATAAACTTCAAATAACGAACATAAACTTCAAAAATAAAAACAAATATGGTTTCCATCCTGTGTAAATCGGGAATATCACTTTGGTTTGAAAATGCCTACAAAATACCGAAAATGGGACGAAAAAAATATATTGGTGCTATAAAAAACATAGACCTACATCGAACATTTCCTGTAAATATGGTTCACCCTTCACTCCGGGAATGCCACTTTGGTCTCACAGTGCTACTTAAACCTTCAAACTACCGAAAGTGGGCAGGACCTATATGTCCGCAAATTCAGATTATGGTTATAAAATGGGCCTATGACTTTAATAATTATTAAAATATTGGGTGACAT
Source organism: Musca vetustissima (assembly GCF_032173495.1). NCBI lineage: Eukaryota > Metazoa > Arthropoda > Insecta > Diptera > Muscidae > Musca > Musca vetustissima. Next base: position 65,455 of record NW_026873805.1, read on the forward strand.
TTTTTATGGCGGTAATGCCAAAACATAGACCAGTACAGGACAATTTTTGCATATATGTATTCCAAGAATCCGGAAGGTCAAATTATAACTACTTCAATGGGACCATAGAAATATCGATGATGTGCCCTGACCTTTATTAACCGTATAAATTAATCTTATAACCAGTAAGAAAAGATCAAAAGTAGGACGGAGCCGGCTATATAATACCCTTCACCACTTTGGGTACATACAAGAGATGTTAATGTGTATTCTTTAGATAGAAGAGACATAGTATCTTTAAAACAAACATTGTAATGGAATCCGGCGAACAAAATTTGTGATCCACATAGATATTTGAACCAATAAAATAACCATACACATACCATTCTGTAATCTATGAAACATTGCATGTCAATCGGGAAGATTTGGATTTTTTTGGTGTAACATTTTTTGAAATTATGTTTAAGATCCATATCTATATCTGAGAAAAATATGTTTTAAATTCCCAAACAAAACCGATTTCAACAAAACATCACAGACATACAACTGTCGGAATCGGACAAATATTGGATGTTTAGCGCAACATTTACATAAAATCGGACATTTACATATATCTAAATCTGAACCGATTTAAATAGAATTTTTGGAAATTGTATCTTAATCTGAACCGTTTTCAACTAAACTGGGGCTTAATTTAGTACGCTGTGCAAAATTTTGTCTCAATCGGACAAATATTGGCAGTTTGGTGCACCATTTACATTAAGTCGAACGAAAATGTATATCTAAATCTGAACCGATTTTTCCCAATTTCAATAGGGTTAGCCCTTGGGCCAAATAAATGAGATGTGCCAAATTTCATCCAATTCGGATCAAGAATGTAACCTGTATTTTGTTTACAATTTAACATGGTCTTGGACGGACATGTATACATCGACTCTTTTGCCTTTTGCCTGTTACAAACATATGTACAAAGACATAATACACGGTACCACAGTATGGTAAAGGGTTTGGGTTTAGAAAAAAAAAAACATCAAAGTGGAGCCAATTAGGTTGAAAAAATGTGTTTGAAACCCTTAAAAATGCCGAACATTTGGGAGTACCATAAAATAGGTGATATACATAAATATGGACCGATATTCACAATTCTAACCTTCGCCGTAAGGTGGAGTGTGTATACCGGAGACCTCATATATTCTTGATCAGAATACAATTCTATGTCGATTTACGCAGGTCCACCTGTCTGATCGGCTATTGAATTCGTAATATTTAATATAGAGCTTTGAAATTTTACACAGACATTGCTAGTACAAACATCTAGGATTTTTGTTATTGCAAGAGGAAATATCGACGCCTCCGAACCATAGTATGCTAAGTCGACTTAGCATGTTTTAAAGTTCTTTACGTTTTTAATTTAATTTAAATTCTCTGAAATTTTGGTAATCATCGGCCAATCCAAACCAAAGTTATAAGCAAAAATGTACTTAGCATGGCACGTAAGATTTAATAAACTTCCTTACTTTGAGAGCTTCTGCTGAAAAACTAACTTTTCAGACTTAGCATACTACTCTTCGGAGGCGTCGATATAGGTCCATGTTTTGTTGTAGTTTTCAATCAATTTAGTTGTAACTTCGTATTTTGGGTTTTCATTGTATTTCACATTTACATTGACATAAGTTTCAGGGTTGCCCTCATATAACGGCACAACCAAATATTCGGTATTTTCGACAGACTGTAATTTGGTATTTTGTATTCTCATTGGCTGTGAAATCTCACTACCAAAAATTATGAATATCGATCGCCGTTTTGGTATAGCCCCACTATACCGTATTTTGAGAATTTAAAACATATTTTTCTCGGGTCTTTTTCGGTACGTTTAAGGTCCTATCATAACATGAGCTTAAGTTCGGCCCAGCCCACTTTTTATACCCTTCACCACACTGTGGTACAGGGTATTATGTCTTTGTGCATATGTTTATAACAGGCAAAAATAATCGAGATAGACCCATGGTTCCTTTTGAGAATATGCATAGAATCACTTTCTGAGTCGATTTATGCATGTCCGTCCGTCTGTCCGTCTGTAGATGTTAAATTGTAAACAAAGTACAGGTCGCATTTATGATCCGAATTGGATGAAATTTGGCACAGCTCATTTGTTTGCCCCAAGGACGAACCCTATTGAAATTGGGAAAAATCGGTTCAGATTTAGATATAGCTCCCATATATATTTTCTTCCGATTTAATGTAAACGGTCCCTATATATCTTTCGATTTGCACGAAAATTGGCACAGCGTAATGAATAAGGTCTAGAATGATGTATGCCAAGTTTCGTGAAAATCGGTTCAGATTTAGATATAGCTCCCATATATATCTTCGTCCGATTTAAGGTAAATTGTCTACCAAAGCCCCTATATATCTTTCGATTTGCACGAAATTTGGCACAGTGTAATAAAAAAGGTCTAGAATGATGTATGCCAAGTTTCGTGAAAATCGTTTCAGATTTAGATACAGTCGTTGTTGAACTCGGAAACTGACTAGACGTGTTGAAGCGTAGAACTGCATAATTTTTTTTTTTTTTCTTTTTCTCTAAGTCGTTTACAACAATTTCTAATAAAATTGCAACGGTTTTTTTTTCTCTGCATTTAAAAAAAAAGCAAAAAAAAAAAAAAAGAATAGAATAGAAAAAAAAACAACAGCATTGCACTGTTTGTCAGTGCTTGCACTGCTTGCAGTACTTGCATTGCCTATAAACTAAACAACAACAATATCCAACGTGAATCTTCACTATGAGTGACACAACAAAAAATAAACCAAACAGTGACCGCACTTGTGATTTAAGTGAAGGCAACGATGATGATGACAACTGGCAAATTGTTCGTTCTAAGCGAAAAATACCTGGATCTCCCATAGGCAACTCACCAAAAAGAAAGCAAGTTGATGACAATCAACCTTCAACTTCAAATCGCTATAGTGTTCTCTCATCAACGGAAAATAAAAACAACAATGAACACAATGAAGCAGAACCGAAACCACCGCCAATATTTATACCAGATGTTAAAAATATTAACAAAATGATGGATGAATTAAGTAAGATTATCCCAGTTGAAGATTTTAACTTTAAATCACTAGTTAAAGGGGAGGTTCGTCTTATGATTAAAAATGTTGATTCGTTTAGAAAAATTGTTAAATATTTCGACGAAAACAATATTTGCTACCACACCTTTCAAATCAAAACCGAAAGGGCATATAGAGTAGTAATTAAAAACCTTCATCACACCACCGATGTAACCGATATTAAAGCTTTTTTGATGACGAAAGGCCATGATGTAAGAAGTGTGCGTAACATTACTAGCAGAGTAACCAAAGAACCTCTGCCAATGTTTTTCGTTGACTTAGATCCTAAAAGCAATAATAAAGAGATCTATAACATACGAGGTATATTTAATAACATTGTTGTTATAGAACCTCCTAAAAAATTTGACGATCTAGTTCAATGTTTTAGATGCCAAGATTGGGGACACACAAAGGCATATTGTCGTAAGCCATTCAATTGTGCTAAATGCGGTTTAGGTCATCCAACATGGGAATGTAAAAAACCAGAGAATGTTCCGGCTCAATGCGTACACTGTTTAAACAGACATACAGCTAACTACAAAGGATGTCCTGTTTACCAAAAACAAGTACAAAAGAAAAAAAATCATCAGTATTCAAAACGCATTGAACCTGTTTATGATAACAGAAATACTGCGCCCAATGACACCTCCAATAACTTAGGTTCGTATGCCCATGTCGTTAGAAGTCAAAATACTGGAGATGCAAACATTCTAAATAAAATAGAAGCTTTGCTATCAAAACAAATAGAAATGACAAATTCATTAATGAATATGATGTCATTATTAATGACTAAACTATGCAAGTAGACCTAATAATTGCTGAGTGGAATGCCAATGGTGTTTCAAACCATAGAAATGAAATAGAATTATTTCTTCATAAAAATTTTATAGATATTTTACTGATTTCCGAAACTCATTTTACCAGCAAGTCATTTTTTCGCATAAATGGCTATGATGTAATAGTAGCAAATCATCCAGACGATCGAGCTCATGGAGGTGCCGCTTTAATTATAAAATCTAAAATTATTTACGAAGAAGCAGAACCCTTAACAGAAACGTTTATACAGGCTGCTGGTGTCAATATAGTATGCGACAATTCAAAAATTGCTATTTACTCCGCTTATTTTCCTCCTCGTTACAATCTAAAATGTCATCAATATGAGAATATCTTCAAGAACATTGGAAACAAATTTATAGTAGGTGGTGACTTTAATGCCAAACATATTTGGTGGGGTTCTCGTTTGTCAAACCCTAAAGGAAGAGAACTGTATAAATGTATTTCTTCAAATAATTATAAGGTTTTGTCAACTGGCAGTCCTACATATTGGCCAGCAGACTCAAATAAAACTCCTGACTTAATAGATTTCTTCGTCATCTCAGGATTATGCCAATCTTCGCTAAGCATCAGTTCAAATTATGACTTACATTCAGATCACAGTCCACTTATTGCTAACTACACGACCAACAATATTTGTAAGCGTAAAATAAAAAAGTTGATCACATCGAAAACAGACATTCCTATGTTCCAACATTTTATTGGACAAAACTTAAATCTAAATATATCGATAAAGACCGGTAAAGAATTGGAAAATGCAGTAGACCATTTGGAAAAAGTCATACATGATGCTGCTAGTTTATACACCCCAGAAAATGTTGGTAATAATCATAAACATTTTTACGTTACGGCTGAAATTCGAGCAATGGTTAGAGAAAAGAGACGTTTGCGTAAAATTTGGCAAAATTCAAGACATCCAATGGACAAAACAAATTTAAACAGAGCTTCAAATCGGCTTAAAATCCTGCTAAGTGATTATAATAACAAATCTATTGAACATTTCTTAAGCAATCTAAGCCCCAATGAAAATAATGATCACAATTTATGGAGAGCAACTAAATATCTTAAAAGACCACAAAAAAGAAATGTGCCTATTAAAAATTCCAATGGAACTTGGTGTAGGTCTAATAAGGATAAAGCCGAAGCCTTTAAAGATCATCTAGTGAATTTGTTTTCACCTTTTGATTTGTGTAATCCAGGACAAAACATGGTGATCACAGATTTTTTGAATGCTCCATGCCAAATGAGTCGCCCTATTAAACCCTTTAGGTATAATGAAGTTTGTGATGAGATTAAAATTTTAAAGAAAAAAGCACCGGGTTCAGACTCAATAGATCACAAAGTCATAAAATCTTTTCCCAAAAAGGGTGTGGTCTTTCTCACTCAAATTTTCAATTCAATTTTGAGACTATCACATTTTCCAGTACAATGGAAATGTGCTAAAATCATAATGATACCTAAACCTGGTAAACCTGAAAATATATTAGCATCATATAGGCCTATAAGTTTACTGTCCATTTTCTCTAAACTGTTCGAGAAATTGTATAGAAAACGCCTGTTTCCAATTCTTCATCATTTAAATGTTATGCCTGATCACCAGTTTGGATTCAGAGAAAAACATGGAACACCTGAACAGTGTCATCGTTTGGTGAAAGTTATAAGAGATTGTTTGGAAAACAAACAATTTTGTTCTGGTGTGTTTCTGGATGTTAAACAGGCGTTTGATAGAGTGTGGCATCACTTGCTGTTACTTGTTACTTGTTACTTGCTGTTAAATTCGTATCTAACTGGTAGAACATTTTATGTACATGTCAACGGTGAAGAATCCAATATTGGTGGCATAAAAGCTGGTGTTCCACAAGGAAGTGTATTAGGCCCAGTATTATATACAATTTTCACAGCAGATATGCCTATATGTGACGCAACTACGACTGCCACTTATGCAGACGACACGGTCATTCTAGCTACACATGACGACCCTTTTATAGCTACAAATATACTCCAAACACATCTTAACATGGTTGAAAAATGGTTCAAAAACTGGAATATTGGAGTTAATACCGAAAAATCCGTGCATGTTACCTTCACCTTAAGAAGAGGAGACTGTCCTTCTCCAACACTAAATGGAAGTGACATTCCTTCTGCGGATTGTGTTAAATATCTTGGACTTCACCTTGATAGAAAACTTAACTGGAAGAAACATATAACATCTAAGAGACATCAATTGGATTTGAAAACTAAAAAGATGATGTGGCTTCTACGCCCAAAATCAAAACTGAGTTTGGAGAACAAAGTGATTTTGTATAAAACCATACTTAAACCTATTTGGACATATGGTATTCAACTCTGGGGAACAACAAGTAATTCAAATATTGAGATTCTGCAGCGATACCAATCAAAGACGCTTAGATTGATTACGGATGCTCCTTGGTTCGTTAATAACAACATCATCCACAGAGATTTAAAAATTAATAAAATTAAAGATGAAATCAAAAACTATAGTTCTCTATATTTAGACAGATTAAGCCATCACTCAAACATCCTTGCAATCAGCTTATTGGATGACTCAGACGAAATCAGAAGACTGAAAAGAAGGCATGTTTTAGATCTCCCATTTCTTACATAATGTTTAAAATTAATTAAAAATTGTAATTATATAATATTGTTAAATCCACTGGGATTTAACTACTCTGTCCATATCTAAGAATTTATCAAATTTGCTGAATGTTTATTGTAAATAGATTGCAAATAAAAAATAAAGTTTAGAAAAAAATATTGATTTGATGATGACGTTCGCCCTTTCCCCCATGGTCCGGTCTTTTATGTTTTAAATTAGCTTTCATATATCCTTTTGATCTTTTGCCTGGAATCGTGTCCTCTTCTCTATGGGAGATAATGTAATTTTATGTTTTGTTGCTTCTTTTACACAAATACACACACACATACATACATAAATATTCATGTTTTTTGTTATTAAAAAAATATACAAAAAATGGTACGAATATAGAAAGTAATTTTAAACGAGGAAAATAATATTGAAGGAAATTAATAACGTTATTGACAGGATATTACAATTTTTTGTTAAAGCCAAACAACGGGGATATATGAATATGTTGGATAAAAAGGCCAAATTAAAATACAAATAAATTGGATTTAAAAAAAAATTTAAAGAATATTTTCAAGGATTAAAACCGTGGATTTTTTAAAGAATATTTTTTCAAGGACCTCAATATGCGTGGATTTTTAAAGAATATTTTTTCAAGGACCATTACACGCGTGGATTTTTTAAAGAATATTTTTTCAAGAACCTCAATAGGCGTGGATGTTTTTTCAAGGAGCGTGGATTTTTTAAAGAATATATTTTTAGGACCTCAATAAGCGTGGATTTTTTAAAGATTATTTTTCAAGGAACATTACAGTGGGCGTAGATTTTTTAAATAATATTTTTCAAGGTCCAAATGAGTCGTGTATTTATTAAAGAATTTTTTTCAAGGGCCAACTGAGGCGTGGATTTATTAAATAATATTTTTCAAGGGCCAACTGAGTCGTGGATGTATTAAAGAATATTTTTCAATGGCCAACTGAGGCGTAGATTTATTAAATAATATTTTTCAACACCTCAATAAGCGTGGATTGTTTAAAGAATATTTTTCAATGACCTCAATAAGCGTGGATTGTTTATAGAATATTTTTTCAAGGAACATTACAGGCGTAGATTTATTAAATAATATTTTTCAAGGGCCAACTGAGGCGTGGATTTATTAAAGAATATTTTTCAAGGGCCAACTGAGGTGTGGATTTCTTAAATAATATTTTTCAAGGACCTCAATAAGCGTGGATATTTTAAGGAATATTTTTTCAAGGAACAATAAAGGCGTGCATTTTTTTAAAGAATATTTTTTCAAGGAACAATAAAGGCGTACATTTTTTAAATAATATTTTTTCAAGGAACCAAAAAAGGCTTGTATAAAATTACAAGCCTGAATTTTTAAAGGAGATTTTTCAAAAACCTTGAAATTGGTATTTTGAAAATACCTTCAATATTTTTAATATATTTTAAACAACATCGCAATAATTTTAGGGAATGTAACAACATAATTGACATCGTTCAGCTGAATGAAAATTCCATCATTTAGCCTTGGGAAAATGAAACGGAATCTGTTTTTCTGAATGTGTGTTTACAGTGGTTGGCGGTATGCTCCTCCACGGTGTTCCCCTAAGGCAAGATTACCTTTGATTGTTGATGAAGATTAAATCGAAGCAAATAAATGTAATAAAGATAATTGGATTATAAAGTCATTTGAAAGGCATCCTAGTTAGTTCCCGTTTTGTTGCTTCTGGTAAATGCTGTTGTTGCCGTCGTCATCATCATCCTCCTCTCCAGAAAAGATAGGGAGGAAAATTACTACATTGTGTGTCACAGCTGTTAGCTTGACAGTAAACAGATATTTACTAAAGGTATTTTCTAGCTACAACCATCTAACACGTTGTCGTAACTGTCGACAGGACAAGGTGTTACACCTTGTGTCCTCTCCACAGCGAAACAAAAAAATTTCTCGCGGTGCGGGGAGATAACCAGTCAACCAACCAACTGTCGAACATATTTCAACGGCATCCATACAAAAAAAATATTTTCCATCAAAGAAGACTCCCATTACTGGCAATGTCGAAGGTACATCGCTATAGCTATGACTAACAATAAGCAGGTCCATGGTGTGTGAGTGTTGAATATAAATCACCAAGACTGTAGACAGGAGGCAAACAACATGTGAAAGGACACATAATAAAAATTTGTTACACGTGAGTGTAAATGTGTGTGGGTGTTGGTGAGCGCAGGGCTATGTGTTGACAAATAGGACAACATGGAAAATCCTGAATAACAGATTTTAATCTTGTATGCCAACAGAAACGACAACAATAATAATTTATACATATATTCGAATCGATTTTTACCCAGAACATAAAGGATATTAACAATGGGAATAAATAGTCCCTTCCCTATGTTCTATAGAAATATGTTATTCTTAATTGGAATTGCAATACTTAATTAGGCATTCGATAAAAATAGGCATATATACATTCCATAGATGTGTGGCGCGATATCTAGAAAAAAAAAACTCTGAAACAATTAATTGTCCTTGAAAAAAATACTTAGTTCTGTCAAAAGCAGGCTAACTTTTGACAGAACTTTCGTTCCATAAGCCGAGCTTAAAAAAGGCGCTTCAGTCTTTTGCGCAGTTTTTCCAGTTTAAAAGATCATATTTGGCAATGTTGTCCTCCACTTGATCTTTCCATCTTATTCGTGACCTTCCCCTTCTGCGTGAACCATCAGCTGGTTCGCTTTTATATGCCTTTAGGGCTGGGGCATCTTCATCCATTCTCACAACATGACCTAGCCACCGTAGTCGCTGCAGCTCACTACGTCTAACAATGCCGATGTACGAGAATAGCTGGTACAGCTCATGGTTCATACGACGGCGATATTCACCGTCAACGCAGATCGGCCCATAGATCTTTCGGAGGATATTTCTCTCAAACACTCTAAGAGCTGCTTTATCTGCTTGCGTAAGTACCCATCCTTCTCCGAATTTCAAAATTGGTGTTATTCGTTTTGTTTATGGCGGTACTGAGGTATATAAAATCTTTGACTATCTCGAAGTTGTAGTTCTCAAGTTCCACAGTTGGTCCGAGTCTACTTGACGTCTTACGCGTAGATACCATCAGCTTGGTCTCCTCGCCGTTTACTGTCAGACTCACTTTGGCAGACTCCTTCTCAATTTGTTCAAAGGTGGCTGTTACCGCTCTCAATGTTCGACCCATGTGTCGATCTGTTTTTTGTGGATTTTTCCAGGATTTGGCGCAGAGTGAAAATCTCGTCAATTGTGGATTTGCCAGGTCTGAAGCCACATTGGCATGGTCCAATAATGTCATTGACCATTGGCTTCAGTTGTTCACACAGCCCTCTGGATAGCATTTTATAGGCAATTGGAAGGAGACTTATTCCTCTATAGTTTGCATATATCGTCTTGTCTCCTTTTTTGTGCACGGGACACAGGGTGCTGAGGTTCCAATCATTAGGCATGCATTCCTCTAGCCAAATTGTGTTAATCAACTGGTACATGCTCCTGACCAGCATCTGACCATCAGTCTTGAATAGTTCGGCTGGTAACCCATCGGTTCCTGTTGCTTTATTGTTCTTCTGCCGATTAATTGCTATTCTGACCTTACATTCTATACCGTCATCTCTAATTAGTTCTGGGGTATCTTCTTCACCGCCATTATTTAATACCAGAAGTTTTTCAAAATGCTTCTTCCAGATACTCAGCACTCTGTCCGTGTCTTTCATCTGGCTTCCTTCTTTATCTCTACAGGAAGATGTGCCTTGGTGCAGGCACATCTTCGGTTTGGTGTTTTACTCGTTGGTAAAATTTTTGGACTTCATTCTGAATTCTGTACATCTCGATTTGCTCACGCTCACGTTTATCTTGTTATTTCTTTTTTTCTGAAAACATGTTTCTCCTCTCTCCTTTTCACCCGATAATTCTCCATTACAGTACGTGTTGCTACTGTCTGCAGGGTCCCTATACCATTCTTCTCCTAAAAAAAAGAATCACGCCTTGAAATGGTTCTTTATAAAATCTACACCTTGAGTTGGGTCTTGACAAATATTCTTTAAAAATCCGCTTAGAAGTGGCCTTGACAAAATATTCTTTAAAAAACCACGTGGTTGGATGGTTATTGAAAAAAAATATATATTCCTTAAAAATCGACGCCAAGTTTAAAGAGGGTCTCTTGAGTTCTTTTTTATATTTTAAAAATTATGAAACAACAATAACAGGATTCTCCTCCATAATTCCAGACAGCTGCGCTGTGTAAACACAATACACCGAAATGCTTATGAAAAGCAAATTTCCGCTCGAAATGATTGCATTTAAAGGTCGTAAACATTTAAATTAAAACAATTTATTTTTTAGAGAATATTTTTTTCATGGACCTCAATAAGCGTGGATTGTTTAAAGAATATTTTTTCAAGGACCATTACACGCGTGGTTTTATTAAAGGATATTTTTTCAATGACCTCAATAAGCGTAAATTGTTTAAAGAATATTTTTCAAAGATTTCAATAAGCGTGGATTTTTAAAGAATATTTTTCAAGGACCTCAATAAGCGTGGATTGTTTAAAGAATATTTTTCAAGGAACATTACAGGCGTAGATTTATTAAATAATATTTTTCAAAGACCTCAACTGAAACGTTGATATTTTAAAGAATATTTTTCAAGGAACATTACAGGCGTAGATTTATTAAATAATATTTTTCAAGGACCTCAATAAGCGTTAATTGTTTATAGAATATTTTTTCAAGGACCATGGACCGTGGATTTATTTTCAAGGAACATTACAGGCGTAGATTTATTAAATAATATTTTTCAAGGACCTCAATAAGCGTGGATTGTTTAAAGAATATTTTTCAATGACCTCAATAAGCGTGGATTGTTTATAGAATATTTTTTCAAGGAACATTACAGGCGTAGATTTATTAAATAATATTTTTCAAGGACCTCAATAAACGTTGATATTTTAAATAATATTTTTCAAGGACCTCAATAAGCGTGGATTGTTTATAGAATATTTTTTCAAGGACCATGGACCGTGGATTTCTTAAATAATATTTTTCAAGGACCTCAATAAGCGTGGATATTTTAAGGAATATTTTTTCAAGGAACAATAAAGGCGTGCATTTTTTTAAAGAATATTTTTTCAAGGAACAATAAAGGCGTACATTTTTTAAATAATATTTTTTCAAGGAACCAAAAAAGGCTTGTATAAAATTACAAGCCTGAATTTTTAAAGGAGATTTTTCAAAAACCTTGAAATTGGTATTTTGAAAATACCTTCAATATTTTTAATATATTTTAAACAACATCGCAATAATTTTAGGGAATGTAACAACATAATTGACATCGTTCAGCTGAATGAACATTCCATAATTTAGCCTTGGGAAAATGAAACGGAATCTGTTTTTCTGAATGTGTGTTTACAGTGGTTGGCGGTATGCTCCTCCACGGTGTTCCCCTAAGGCAAGATTACCTTTGATTGTTGATGAAGATTAAATCGAAGCAAATAAATGTAATAAAGATAATTGGATTATAAAGTCATTTGAAAGGCATCCTAGTTAGTTCCCGTTTTGTTGCTTCTGGTAAATGCTGTTGTTGCCATCGTCATCATCATCCTCCTCTCCAGGAAAGATAGGGAGGAAAACAACTACATTGTGTGTCACAGCTGTTAGCTTGACAGTAAACAGATATTTACTAAAGGTATTTTCTAGCTACAACCATCTAACACGTTGTCGTAACTGTCGACAGGACAAGGTGTTACACCTTGTGTCCTCTCCACAGCGAAACAAAAAAATTTCTCGCGGTGCGGGGAGATAACCAGTCAACCAACCAACTGTCGAACATATTTCAACGGCATCCATACAAAAAAAATATTTTCCATCAAAGAAGACTCCCATTACTGGCAATGTCGAAGGTACATCGCTATAGCTATGACTAACAATAAGCAGGTCCATGGTGTGTGAGTGTTGAATATAAATCACCAAGACTGTAGACAGGAGGCAAACAACATGTGAAAGGACACATAATAAAAATTTGTTACACGTGAGTGTAAATGTGTGTGGGTGTTGGTGAGCGCAGGGCTATGTGTTGACAAATAGGACAACATGGAAAATCCTGAATAACAGATTTTAATCTTGTATGCCAAAAGAAACGACAACAATAATAATTTATACATATATTCGAATCGATTTTTACCCAGAACATAAAGGATATTAACAATGGGAATAAATAGTCCCTTCCCTATGTTCTATAGAAATATGTTATTCTTAATTGGAATTGCAATACTTAATTAGGCATTCAATAAAAATAACCATGTATACATTCCTTAAATGTGTGGCGAGATATCTAGAAAAAAACTCTGAAAAAAATTAATTGTCCTTGAAAATAAAAATACTTCCTTAGCCGGCTTGTGACAGAACATTCGTTCCATAAGCCGAGCTTAAAAAGGGCTCATCGGTCTTTTGCGAAGTTTTTCATATTTGAAAGATCATATTCGGCAATGTTGTCTTCCACTTGGTCTTTCCATCTTATTCGTGGCCTTCCCCTTCTGCGTGAACCATCAGCTGGTTCGCTTTTATATGCCTAATGGGCTAGGGCATCTTCATCCATTCTTACAACATGACCTAGCCAACGTAGTCGCTGCAGCTCAATACGTCCAACAATGTCGATGTCCGAGAATAGCTGGTACAGCTCATGGTTGATTCGACGGCAATATTCACCGTCAACGCAGATCGGCCCATAGATCTTTCGGAGAATTTCTCAAACACTCTAAGAGCTGCTTTATCTGCTTGCGTAAGTACCCATGCTTCAGATCCATATAATAGCATAGAGTGTGAGTTTGGTCTGGCGGGAGGTGGCCTTGCTTTTGGGTTGTTTGCTCAGACCATAGTAGCATCTGTTGGCCATCACTATCCTTCTCCGAATGTCAAAATTTTTGTCATTCATTTTGTTTATGGTGGTACCGAGGTATATAAAATCTTTGACTACCTCGAAGCTATAGTTCTCAAGTTCCACAGTTGGTCCGAGTCTACTGGACGTCTTGCGCGTTGATACCATCAGCTTGGTCTTCTCGCCGTTTACTACCAGACCCACTTTAGCACACTCCATCTCAACTTGTTCAAAGGTGGCTGTTACCGCTCTCAATGTTCGACCCATTATGTCGATGTCATCGGCGTAGGCGAGTAACTGGTGTTGTTTGGTGTACAGAGTGCACTTTCTGTTCACTTTGCCTCTCGTATGATCTTTTCCAGCAGGATGTTAAAAAGGTCACACGATAAACTGTCACATTGTCTGAATCCTCGTTCGGTATTAAAGGGCTCCGAGAAGACCTTTCCGACTTTAACTGCTGATCTTGTTCCAGTTAAAGTTATCCAGCATAGCCAAATTAATTTTGCAGGAATGCCAAACGCAGACATGGATTTTAGGGATATCGAATTCGGCTTTATAGTCGATGAATAGGTGGAATGTGTTGATATATTTTTCGTGGATTTTTTCCAGGATTTGGCGCAGGATTTGATTGCTATTCTGACTTCACCTTGGCTTGGTGGTATACACTCTATACTGTCATCCATTATTGGTTCTGGGGTATACACTTCATCGCTACTATTTGATACCAGAAGTTTTTCAAAATTCTTCTTAAAGATCCTCAGCACTCTGTCCGTGTCTTTCACCAGGTTTCCTTCTTCATCTCTACAGGAAGATGTGCCTGCACCAAAGCCTTAGGTTTGGTGTTTTACTCGTTGGTAAAATTTTCAGACTTCATTCTGAATCCTGTACATCTCGATTTGCTCACGCTCACGTTTTTCTTGTTATTTCTTTTTTTCTGAAAACATGTTTCTCCTCTCTCCTTTTCACCCGATAATTCTCCATTACATTACGAGTTGCTACTGTCTGCAGGGTTGCCCTATACCATTCTTCTCCTTTAAAAAAAGAATCCACGCCTGAATTGGCTGTTTAAAAAATCCACACCTTGAGATGGTCCTTGACAAATATTCTTTAAAAATCCGCTTAGAAGCGGCCCTTGACAAAACATTCTTTAAAAATCCACGCGTAGTGGTTAGATGGTTATTGAAAAAAAAAAGATTCCTTTAAATCGACGCCAAGTTTAAAGAGGGTCTCTTGAGTTCTTTTTTATATTTCAAAAATTATGAAACAACAATAACAGGATTCTCCTCCACAATTCCAGACAGCTGCGCTGTGTAAACACAATACACCGAAATGCTTATGAAAAGCAAATTTCCGCTCGAAATGATTGCATTTAAAGGTCGTAAACATTTACAAAAGGTTCCTGGAGTCAGTCAGTCAGCCAACCAACCGGCAATCCAGTCGACTTGTAGACAATGAAGGAGCAAATTTGCACTGCAAAATAAAAAACAAACACGGCTACCAAATGCCTGGAATGCAAAGAACACGATGCATGTATGCGTTGGTGGATAAGTTGGTATGTATTTGTATTTTCCGGCGAAATCTACTTACATTATGAAATAATAAAACAATAATCCGGACTTTTTCCCGTTTCAGCTTAATGCACACGTAAATATTTGCAAAAGGAAAATAAACATCATAGCTTGGGAGAAATAGTTGAAGCGTTGCCACTTTGATCTTTTATGGGAGGAATGTGAGCGGATTTTTATTGGTAGAGGGTGAGTATTATCTGGAAGACCGAATCTATAAAAAAAACTAATCTCTATAAAAAAAAAATAATCTCATATCATTGTTTAAATTTCTCGTACATTTTTTGTTTGTATGGCAACGCTGTGAGGCACTGGGAGTTCTGGCCTGCTCCGAAGTATATATCCACACTGAATTTTGCAATGGTGATAGCATGGAGCGTGGGCTGTTACCACCTGAAGCACTTAACTCCTACTGAAGACTTCATTTATGTTCTTGTTGTTGTACATTTACCCCTAAGAGATTTTGTTGATGTTCTGTTGGGAACGGCGCCCAAATGTGCATTTTTTATGACTTAATAAAATGCATTTAAGCCATTAACACTAAGAAATTGTACAGAGGAATAGTATTGCTTTGAATATGGAAGTAGCACATATCCGCACGGAAGAACTAATCATTGCTTTGGGCATTGAGTGGGGTTTTTTTGTGGCACCACTTTATGCATTTAATGGAATTGCACAGGTTTTTGTTATGAGACCAGTGGCAGAGAAGCAGCTTTAGTTAGATACGTGAATATGAAAAGTTAAAAAAATGGTTATGAAGGGAACATCTGAAACTGATGCGCTTTAAATACTTCAATTCAAAATGATTCGTAAAATATCCTTGTCATAGTGGGGAAGGTCTTTAAAAAATTATTTTTTTTTTAAATCCACGTCTTTGGCTTAGAAAGTCCTTGAAAAAAATATTCTTTAAAAATCCACGCCTATGGCTCAGAGGGTCCTCAAAAAATATTCTTTAAAAAATCCACGCCTTGTATAGGTCGGTCCTCAAAAAAATATTCTTTAAAAATCCACGCCTATGGCTCAGAGGGTCCTCAATAAAATATTCTTTAAAAATCCACGCCTATGGCTCAGAGGGTCCTCAAAAAAATATTCTTTAAAAAATCCACGCCTTGTATAGGTCGGTCCTCAAAAAAATATTCTTTAAAAAATCCACGCCTTGTATAGGTCGGTCCTCAAAAAAATATTCTTTAAAAAATCCACGCCTTGTATAGGTCGGTCCTCAAAAAAATATTCTTTAAAAATCCACGGCTATGGCTCAGAAGGTCCTTGAAAAAATATTCTTAAAAAATCCACGTCTATGGCTCAGAGGGTCCTTGCAAAAATATTCTTAAAAAATCCACGATATAGGTGCGAAAGTTCTCGAAAGAATATTCTTTACAAAAGTCAAGCCTATAAGTAACAAAGGTCCTTAAAATATTCTTAAAAACCGATCCTAAAAATCAGCTGTCCTTGAAAAAATATTCTTTAGGAAATCCACCCATTCGGCTGAGAGGTTCTTTGAAATAATATTCTGTACATGTATTAAAGGCAACTGCCTACTATTTCAGAATAACTCCCAGCAATTCTGCTAGGTTGATTCTCCCTAATGCATTTAGAACCATTGTTTTTTGTTGATATTCCTCTCGACTGACTGCGAACTAGGAGTCCATTCAAATGCAATTGGTGTGCAGCAACGCCATTGTCTTTCACACAAAAAGTAGACAATGAAGTGCAGCACCCACACATTATTTTGCCGAGTTCTTTTTCCTATCACAACCTGGCTGGCTGTTTGGCTCAAGAATGGATGCTGCCTTTTCTGAACAGCAGAATAAAGCTTTTATAGGTACTACATTTGTTTGCCTATTATTTACACATGGCCAAGAAAAACACAGCAGGCACCAAACAACTTCACCGGGAAACTGAGAATAGGAAATTTCTATTTGTTGTAGTTTTCCTGAAAAGTAGTTTGCCATGAAGCTCGTAGAATAGCAATTCCACGTAATGTTGTTTATGATTTTGATTTGCTGTTTTGTTTTTTACAACATATTTTAAAACAAATGGGATTTTTATGAACATGGAATTGAAAGTGAATATTTGGATTTAAGAGAGAATAATTACATGCATATTTTCGAAAGAAAATGTAGGAACATTTAAATAAGGACCAAAGCAAAATGTTTCCATCCTGGTCCTATTTATAGGGTCCAAAAGGAAGTCCAGATGATATAAACCTTGCTGCCAAAATGTGGCAGTATGGGGGTTTACACTGGTTGTATGACTTTACCGGGTTACATTCAACCGATCTTCAGAACCACATATCTTTTAAAAATCCACGCCTGTTGGAGGTCTATAAAAATGCTTAAAAAAATCTACACCTTAAGGCCTGTTAGAGGTCTATAAAAATTCTCTAAAAAATCCATGCCCTCCATCCAATCCACGAGCAGAATTTTCTTTTAATTTGATTTTTTTTTTCTGAGTAGCAGGCTTGTTTTCAGTATCAAAGGGACTATAGGCAGAACTTTTTCAAACGTTTCGGAGTGGCATTCTTAAATATATTGAATTAAAATTGGGGGTATTTTTTGAAATTTGGAACCCTATATCTCGGGAAGTACTGATTTCATCCCGAATGTTGTTGTAATAAGCATCAGATAAGCTACCTATGCCAAAAAATGTCCAAAATGATTTGAGAGGTGTCCTAATAGTGCATTTAAGGGGACCCCCCATTCTCGGGGTCAAAAATTTTTTTGATTTAAGGGGACCCCCCATTCTCGGGGTCAAATTTTTTTGATTTAATTCGATTCTACACTAATTCAAGAATGTCCCTACAAAATTTCAAGTGAAAATCTCAAGAACTCTTGAAAATATAGCCGATTTATTGTGTCAGCATCAAGCGACGGCTAAAGGGCTTCTCAAACTTTAAACGCGTTTTTCTCTTTTGCGAATGGCGGGCACGATAACTCAAAAACTAATAACCCAATCTATTCCCAATTTTTACACGTTTCTCTGTGAGTGTATAGCTATCGTATGAATTAGAATAAAGCCAATCGGTGAATATATTCCTTATTTTTTAACATGTTTTTTGGTCAAAAATCGGCTCAAGGGTTCCCTTGAGCCAAACATATACGATACATATATAAAATATTGACCATTTGTGAGGGAGGTGCCGGAAGGATTGGACTACTGGGTTCCATCTTCGGATTTAATATAGGGTTGGTAAAAATAATAGGTTGTGCAAGGTTTGGTTCAAAATGGACATTCCATTAGCTTTATATTGGTATTATAAATATTGAAAATGTTGACACTCTGTGGAGGAGGTACCAGAAAGAGTGGACCAATGGGTCCCATGTTCGAACTAGATATTGGTAAAGATAATAGGTTGTACAAAGTTTCGTTAAAATCGGATAGTCCGTTTGCATGTTATTAATTTTTATTTTTTTATTAATTTTGAGCACAATTTTGACCATTTTGTGGGGGAGGTTCAAGAAGGAGTGGCCCGATATTCCTCATCATCAAACATAAACTAAGTTTGGAAGAAATATTGAGATTTGCAAAGTTTGAATTAAATCGGTGGCTCCCTTCGGGAGGGCTGGTGCGCACCCACCCAGGCAGACAGACGGACGGACGTGTGTAAATCGACCTCCAAATTGTATATACCCTCATTAGCCATAAGACTAAGGGTATATAAACCTGGATTAAATCGGTGGCTCCCTTCGAGAGGGCTGGTGCGCACCCACCCAGGCAGACAGACGGACGGACGTGTGTAAATCGACCTCCAAATTGTATATACCCTCATTAGCCATAAGGCTAAGGGTATATAAACCTGGATTAAATCGGTGGCTCCCTTCGAGAGGGCTGGTGCGCACCCACCCAGGCAGACAGACGGACGGACGTGTGTAAATCGACCTCCAAATTGTATATACCCTCATTAGCCATAAGGCTAAGGGTATATAAACCTGGTCCAAAACTATAATTTTCCTCTAATTATTTGTGTACTTACATCTCGTTGAGATACATATGTATCAATGATGTCATGTCTTATGCTAGAACGTTTCTGACATCCATTGCAATAAAGTGTGCAGAAGGAATCGAGGTAATTACCACTGGTAAGAAGCGGGAGGCTCACTGGTAAGAAGCGGGAGGCTCACTGGTAAGAAGCGGGAGGCTCATCTAGTAGATTAATAAAAAAGAATGTTAAAATAAAAAACGCATTAAAATTTATACAATAAATTCGGCAATGAACGAACATTTTTAACTTACCCTCCATTTTATATAAACGAAAAGTTTATAAAATGCCACAATATTTTAGAAAATAGTTCGACTTTCAATCTTGTTACCATTTTATGTTCGCCTTACGTGAAGCTCTTCACCTTTTTTTGTATTAAATTTACGTTATGTTTTGTCGATCTATGTGAACTACCTCTCTCTTTCGAACTCATGGTAGAAGGATCACCAATATGCATGCAAAAATGTCAAACTATCTGAAAAACGTTCTACTCAAGGGGATCACATATATGGTCTGTTCCCGTACTTAAAAACTGCTAAATGTTTTCAAATATATAAAAAAAGGAAAAAATGGAAAATAATTTCGATCCATTGAGAGGTGTTGTAGGTTCTGGAACAGAGTATGCCCACAGCAAAAGCTGTGCATTTTTAAAACATACCAAAGGCCTTGTTTTTATAAATAATATATTCCAATGAGCCATAGTCGTGGATTCTTAAATATGGCATGTTCCCGTATTGCAAGATTCTACTACTTTTTACTACGATAATGAATTTTTCTTTATGATATAGATGAAAATAGTAAACGATAGTAGATTCTTGCAGTACGGGAACAGACAAATAATATTTTTCCTTCCTGGAATTTTTTTATTAATGCAAGAATCCACTACTTTTTTACTACGATAACGAATTTTCCTTTATACTATCGAAGAAAATAGTAAAATCGAGTAGATTCTAGCAGTACGGGAACAGACTATAAAGCTCCTGACTATAAAATAAAGTGGCGATATTCGTAAAAAATCGATAATTAAAAAATTTTTAAATGATCTCCTTAGGTGGAGCGTTTTTCATTGAGTTGGTGCAAATTTGTGCATGTAAAATTGGCAACACTTCAACAGTGAGTGTGAAAAAGACAACTAGTGCTTAGTTGGCTGTCAATTGTGTTCGACATAAAAAAAAATTATAACGTACATTTAATACAAAACGGAGAAAAGCTTCATGGAGGAGGAATAGAAAAAATTATCCAAACTAAATTAGAAAATTCAATTATTTCCCAAAGAAATATTAATATATGTGAGAAAAAGATCCTGCACGTTCTTAGTTTTTGCGCGGTTTTCTTCATTTTTGATTTGCAAAAGTCATCGTGATCAGTCCAGCAAGAGTGAATAAAAAAATCCATTTCTTCAGTCTTTGTTTGCGTCCATTCTTTGAAGATTTCTTTGCGTTGAACAGGAGAGGTAAGTACATGAACAATTTTTTCCTTTAAAACATTAATGCATTTTGAATTTTTATTTAGAATATCCATTTTGTTAAATTACAAGGGCAGTCTTCCATTTAAACCATCGCCGAAAGACAGTTTAATGCGGCGATTACTTCTCGGTTTCTTAGTACACCGATGGATGTAAGGAAAGTTCTAGCATAAGACACATCCTCTTCGATACCTATCTCAAGGTGCTGGGTAAGTATACCTTTGTAAGTATACCAAAAATGTAGTATCGTAACTTAAATTGTTTAAAGTTCCTATAAAAAGGTAGCCGTAGGGGTGTAGCCAATTAAAGATGCACCAAAGCCCTTAACCTTTGTTTTCATGCTGTCAAAAAATTTAATTTAGTTTTTTATTTAATTCGAATCTACACTAATTGAAGAATATCCATACAAATTTTCAAGTGAAGATCTCAAGAACTCTTGTAGATATAGCCGTGATTCTCAAACTTTAAACACATTATTCTCGAAGCAGTGTTTTTACAAATGGCGGGGATGATAACTCCTCACTGTAAAGTTACAAACCTTAACATGCGTTAGTATTCATTTACCAGTCTAATAAAAATCTAGAAAATTTAAAATCGAGAGTGGGCGAGGTCCCCTTAAGATATTTTAGTTTAGACAGGAGTAGTTCTAGGCACATATATAAATATATAATGAGAAGAAAGAGAATATAGGCTCAAATCGTCTGAATACACGTTGGATGGTGTGTAGGCCTTCATGATTCTCCATAGACGGCAATAGTCATCAAAAGTTTAACTTTAATTTCTTTTCCATCGAATGATGGTAGAACTACATTGCATTTTTTTTTTTTTTAATTTTTCTCGCAGTAGATCTTACGGTTATTGCCAATTAATTGTTGTTTTAAAACACTCCTCAATATGATGATCGATATATTGCGATTGTCAAGGGACAATAGGGTTCGTCCTTGGGCCAAATAAGTGAACTGTGCTAAATTTCTTCCAAATCGAATCATAAATGCGACCTGTGCTTTGTTCACAAAAATACATGAACGGACGGACCTGTAATAGTCCTTGACAAATATTCTTTGAAAAACGTTGGTTAAAACTGTGCTATACTCTGAAAATATTTATTAAAGAAATTCAAGTTTGAAACTGAGTTATACCCTGAAAAAAAAAATTAATGAAAATTCAAAAGATGGGAGATACCTTGAAAAGTAATTTAAAAAAATCCCTGCCTCAAGCTGGGCTTTACCCTAAAAATAATCTATCAAAAATCCTCGTTTAACCCAGGACTTTTGATAAGGAATTAACGCAAACGCTTGTGCTATACCCTAAAAATGTAAAGAAATCCTCACATACACCTTTGCATTACCAAAAAAAAAAATATTCATTAAAAATCCACTCTTTTAACTCTTCAGTTTTATTATTATAGGCTTATATTTAAAATCGCATCCTATATAAATACTCCGGACAAAATGGATATTAATAATGAAATTACGGATTTCTCAGATGATGTAAGTGGATTTTAATGGCATAAATAATATAAAAAAAACATAAAACATAGGTATTAATCAATTTTCAGATTGTCTTAATTCCGAATAAACCATTCTTTGTTGACTTAACTAATTCAGATTACGAGGTAAGTAGATTCGAAAAAAAATTTAAAATTTCTATTAAAATTCATTTATTTTTATCTCTATAGACAAATGATAATGACAGATATTTACCCAGCACTTCCGCAGCAGCTAATTTACGCAATACGACACCAAACAATAGACCTAAAAAAGTTAAAAACAAGAGATCGAAGGCGAAATCTAAAAAACCACAAAGTATTGTGGCCAATGCTAACAATAAACCTCAAAGTGTTATTGTCCGGCCGACACAAACTACCGATTGTTTGAATCTCATGGCTTCACCAAGTATTGATCAATTTTCGCTGGATGATATCCCACATACCAGGAATGATTGTAAAACTCTCATTATCACAGAACGTACTGTAAGATCGGTAATACAAATTCCAAGAAATAACTTTCAAAGATCAGATACTAGAATCCAAGCAATTGAAGGTCCTCAGGCTAATACCACCAGAACTATTACAAACGGCATTAGAAAACCCCCATTTATGTATACCAAACCAAAGCACGAAGTATTGAGTGGATTTTTAAATTTAACACGACGACAATTACCGCCAAATGTTAATGCCATATTGGGCTTGGGAGATATGTTTACAACAACAAATATGCCGAAATTCGCAGAGTACATAAATCAGATGCGATGCGAAGTGGATGATCATGAAGATACGTCTATTTATTACGGCAATTTTTTAAAATTTGGTTATAAGAAAATATTGGAATGTTTATATCAACAAAATTCAAACAATGGCAGGAATATAATAGATGCCTTAGAAGCTACTTGCCAAGTGATTAATAATCCAAATTATCGCCTTTTGGAAAGTTCACGAAATAAATGCACAATTTTAATGGAAACCAATGAATATAATCGTGATATGGATTATTGGTTGGAAAAGGCTATACAAAATGATATTTATATGGAGATGAACGATGCCAGATATTTGAAGCGTTGGAAAAAACTATGCCACAAAAAATACCAACGACTACAAAGAGATCTGTTGCACAATCGACAAATGATTAGAACCATGGGACGTCCAGCACCCTATGGAGATGATATACAAAAACTTCTAAAGGAGTACAGTGATGCCGATCGCCAGGTTCCCAGTTTATATGGTCAACTAAAAATTGATGGTGAAGATGGTCAACTATGTCCCATGATTAATACTCTAGGCTGGTATAGTTATCCATTGGAAATGGTTATTTGTCAGGTGCTGAAAAAACTTCTACAACCATTTCTAGGAAAATACTATGTTCGAGATATTACCAAGGCAGCATCGGATATTCGTAACACCCCGGTACAAAATGATTACAGTTTTGTTAAAATTGAAATTGAAGATATCTATACGAATATTCGACAATGCGATATTTTAAATTTGCTGGGGAAATTGATAAAAACTGAAATATTTAAACAATCTAATTCCATTGATCCCACAATTTTCATGCAATTACTTCGATTCCGCT
Source organism: Musca vetustissima (assembly GCF_032173495.1). Classification (NCBI taxonomy): domain Eukaryota; kingdom Metazoa; phylum Arthropoda; class Insecta; order Diptera; family Muscidae; genus Musca; species Musca vetustissima. Next base: position 88,960 of record NW_026873805.1, read on the forward strand.
TCGAATATTTACAAATGTTTGAATATCGTGGTCGAACATATCGTCAACTAAAAGGTTTGCAGCCGGGTGCATTGGATTCAGAACTGCTAATTCAATTACATTTGTGTTATCTATTAAGTCAACATGAATATGAAATCTGTCGTTTTCCATCCCACTCCAGAGTTTATCTCTACGAAAATGAGCTACTATTTTATGTAAGCGATACCGAAAATATAAGTTTCCTCTCCAAACTGGAACATCATTTACAACTACGTTTTAAAGTAACAACCGAACTGAAATATTACGACTATACCGCCACTGGACGAATGGAATTATCTGGCCGTTTAACATTTTTAGATATAGCCATACATCGTAGTGGCTCACAATTTCTTACAAAATTGCATGATCCCAATATTCCAAATTATGATGGTGAAATGATTTACTCCATTCGCCACATACCACGTCGTTGGAAAAATTGTGTACTTCAGGGCCACTTGCGGCGCATTATCGAACGAACAAGTAATACATTTCTATTGGATGATCTCTATCATTTGGAGCTGGAAATACGTGATTTTTCATTCCCGCATATTTTACGTTATATTATTGAACATTATTTGCAAATCTATGAACGTGTTATGTCCAGCGGATCGTATGAACAAAATCCTATTTGTAATTTTGAAAGTATGCAAGAAAGAATTTGGATTATGCGCAAATGTCTATATGATAGCAATAATAAATATCCCGGTCCGAGTGGCAATCATTCGCGGAAACGTCGTGCTAATGCAGATGACAGTGAGGTGTATCAAGGCCATGCAAAGAGAACACGAATGGAGGATGGATTTTATTAGGTGAGTTTAATTGTAACTTATTAATATGCTGAAAATGCATAACAACTTATAGCATAACCCACGCACTCCTAAATTGTTAGGCTGAGCTTGTAAAAACCTGTTTATAAAATTGGATATACTTGGATTTCTAATAAATATTTTTCTGGCATCGGCAAGGTTATAGGCGTGGATTTTTAAAGAATATTTTTTTCAAGGACTAACAAGGCTATAGGCGTGGATTTTTAAAGAATATTTTTTCAAGCACTAACAAAGGCTTTAGGCGTGGATTTTTAAAGAATATTTTTTCAAGCGTGGATTTTTAAAGAATATTTTTTCAAGCACTAACAAAGGCTATAGGCGTGGATTTTTAAAGAATATTTTTTCAAGCACTAACAAAGGCTATAGGCGTGGATTTTTAAAGAATATTTTTTCAAGCACTAACAAAGGCTATAGGCGTGGATTTTTAAACAATATTTTTTCAAGGACTAACAAGGCTATAGGCGTGGATTTTTAAACAATATTTTTAAGGACTAACAAGGCTATAGGCGTGATTTTTTAAAAAATATTTTCTGAAGTATCAGCAAGGCTATAGGAGTGGATTTTTAAAGAATATTTTTTTCAAGGACTAACAATTTTATTTATTTTTAATTTATTTTATTTAGTTTTTTTTTTAATTTTGATATTTTTTGTTTGGTTCATCGTTTCAGTAGAACATGCATTAGATGTTGTTGGATTGAACTTTGGAGTCTACGTACATACCCACAAAATATGTTTATTTTTGTTTTGTTTACAATTTTATTTTTTCAAGTTGCATTTTTTAATAAATTTTACTTTAGTTTTGTTGTTGTTGGTCTGAATATTTTTATTATTTTATTATTATTATTTTATTTTTATTTTTTTTTGTTTTGTTTACAATATATACATATATATATTTTTCTGAATTTTTAGATTTGAATTTTTATAAATTTTATTTTAGTTTTGTTGCGTATTTTCAAGTTGCTTGTTTTTAAGGTAGTGTGGAAGACTAAAAAAATAATAATCCCCATTAATACTTCATGTTAATTATATGTCCATAAATATCAGTTTCAGATCATATAAAAAGTATATAAATATTTTTTATTTATTTTCTGTATAGTATATAAATAATACAATATTCGAATTTCAATGTTAAAACGATGAAGTAGTTGTGTTTATGTTTTCGAAATTAAAATACTTTTATTTTTTACTTTAGTTTTTTTTTATCAAACGAAGGTCATCTATTCTTAAGTTAAAAAAATATTTTTTAACATTCTACATGATTTATAAAATAAATATATAAACAAAGTCTAATAATTTGTTGTTAATATTTTCTGTAGGATACACACACGTTTTAAATTGTGTCTTGTTGAGGGAATATATTTTTATAAAATTGTCCCATAATGAATATTTTCCTCTTTCTTTGATAATTTGTATTGCATTGATATAATATTTAATTTATTCTTCTTCGAGTGACATACATACCATTAAAAACACTCCCATAATTTGAATACGAATATATCTGCTTTCGACATTGTCCACAAAGCAAAAAAAAAAAGTGAAAAATTAATGATTGCTATTGATGAAGTGTGGGCTGTTTGGTTTGGCTGGCCACCTTCCCACACTACAAAAAGTATCTCTCATCAACTTCCCATTAATGGTTGGTGTTTTTTTCTTTTCTTCTATTTTGCTTTATGAATATTTTGCATTCGTTTGTGGTTAGTTTTATTTTCTTTCTATTTTTTTTTTTGGCTGGTGGGAATCACCAAAAATTTCATCCATGTTCCATGTTTAGCATAACAAGTGCCCGCTGATGATGACAAGAGAAAACGACAAAGGCGACACAGACATTCAGTGACAAATGTAGCTATTCCTGCTGCTGCTGATGATGATGTATTCAAATTTATAATTTCATTTCTAATTCGTTTCGCTTTTTATATTTTTTTTTGTATTTTCTATGAAAGTTTGTCCAAAGCAACTACAAACTTCTCATAAATTCTATCTTTTTCGTGGAGTTTTTGTACTTATTTTATAATTATATCCCGATGAAGAGAAGTGAGTATGGGAGCGTAAAACCCATATTGAAGAGAAATGAAAAATGAAGAAGAGGACAGAATATAGTGTCTTTGTGTGTGTGTGTTTTATTTTTTTCTCCATGGCTTTCAGTTATGATTGAATTTTGATTGAGTTTCGTTTTTACAATTTTGAACAAAAATAAATCCAAAGAATGTTATTATAAATTTAATGCAATAATTGTGTTTATAGCGTCAAGTTTGATTCTTTGGGAAATTTGCATATTGATTGATTTTTTTAAGAAATTGAATTATTTTTTTTTCGTTATGGAAAAAATTTAGAGCTAAGTTTAATATTTTCTATGACGATCTCCAAAAATATATCCGTATCATGGTGCTTTTAGTTTTGAATTATTTGACTGGATATTCATAGTGTAAAAGATCTAGTAGATGTTTTCAAATCAAATTCCCCAGTTGCGGTTACAGGGTCTTCTCCTATCCCATCCAACCAAAATATCAGAGTTTAGTAATAATTCTTTAATTTCACCTGGTAAATTTGTCAAATTTAATTCATTGTATAGTAGGCCTTTTTAATTCCTCCAAATCATGATTTCATATTTATCACGTTTTTATCCTTGTCATTGTAGCCCTCCTCCCCTGGGAATTTTATATTATTTGTGGTGTTCGTTCAATTATTTCCATTCTGAAACCACGTGAAAACATTTGAAACAAATCAATAGTCAGTCAGACAGTCAATCATGTTGTGAATTGAAAATGTAAATTTTATGTGATGTTTTTATTTTTCCCCCTTTTTCTGTTAACTTTCATCTTTCAATGAATTTTCGGTTTGCTGACCTGGCCATCCAGCGGAATTGTTAAATGTCAACAACAATTTTATTTGATAAGGGTTGAAATTCAATTTGAAGGCAATCAACCTTTCCATGAATTTAAAATTTTGTTGGTTAACAAAAAAAAGGTGAAACGAACAGTTGAAAGATTTATTTGATTTTAGTTTTCAATTCCTTCAAAAAAAATTATTTAGCAAATGGAAAACAAGAGAAATTAAAGAGGATATACCAGAAAACCACGATTAAGAGGCACTCTACTACAACCATCACTTCAGAACATTTTTCAGGGACCAACAAAGGGCAAATAATCGTGGATTTTTTAAAGAATATTTTCGGAAGCATCAGCAAGGCTATAGGCGTGGATTTTTAAGGAATATTTTCGGACGGATCGGCAAGGCTATAGTTGTGGATTTTTAAAGAATATTTTCGGACGCATCGGCAAGGCTATAGTTGTGGATTTTTTAAAGAATATTTTTTCCAACATCATCCTAGGCTATAGGCGTGGATTTTTTAAAGAATATTTTTTCCAACATCATCCTAGGCTATAGGCGTGGATTTTTTAATGAATATTTTTTCCAACATCATCCTAGGCTATAGGCGTGGATTTTTTAAAGAATATTTTTTCCAACATCACCTAGGCTATAGGCGTGGATTTTTTAAAGAATATTTTTTCCAACATCACCTAGGCTATAGGCGTGGATTTTTTAAAGAATATTTTTTCCAACATCACCTAGGCTATAGGCGTGGATTTTTTAAATAATATTTTTTAAAGAATATTTTTTCCAACATCATTCTAGGCTATAGGCGTGGATTTTTTAAAGAATATTTTTTCCAACATCATTCTAGGCTATAGGCGTGGATTTTTTAAAGAATATTTTTTCCAACATCATTCTAGGCTATAGGCGTGGATTTTTTAAAGAATATTTTTTCCAACATCATCCTAGGCTATAGGCGTGGATTTTTTAAAGAATATTTTTTCCAACATCATCCTAGGCTATAGGCGTGGATTTTTTAAAGAATATTTTTTCCAACATCATCCTAGGCTATAGGCGTGGATTTTTTAAAGAATATTTTTTCCAACATCATCCTAGGCTATAGGCGTGGATTTTTTAAAGAATATTTTTTCCAACATCATCCTAGGCTATAGGCGTGGATTTTTTAAAGAATATTTTTTCCAACATCATCCTAGGCTATAGGCGTGGATTTTTTAAAGAATATTTTTTCCAACATCATCCTAGGCTATAGGCGTGGATTTTTTAAAGAATATTTTTTCCAACATCATCCTAGGCTATAGGCGTGGATTTTTTAAAGAATATTTTTTCCAACATCATCCTAGGCTATAGGCGTGGATTTTTTAAAGAATATTTTTTCCAACATCATCCTAGGCTATAGGCGTGGATTTTTTAAAGAATATTTTTTCCAACATCATCCTAGGCTATAGGCGTGGATTTTTTAAAGAATATTTTTTCCAACATCATCCTAGGCTATAGGCGTGGATTTTTTAAAGAATATTTTTTCCAACATCATCCTAGGCTATAGGCGTGGATTTTTTAAAGAATATTTTTTCCAACATCATCCTAGGCTATAGGCGTGGATTTTTTAAAGAATATTTTTTCCAACATCATCCTAGGCTATAGGCGTGGATTTTTAAAGAATATTTTCTGAAGCATCGGCAAGGCTATAGGCGTGGATATTATAAAGAATATTTTCTGAAGCATCGGCAATGCTATAAGCGTGGATATTATAAAGAATATTTTCTGAAGCATCGGCAAGGCTATAGGCGTGGATATTATAAAGAATATTTTCTGAAGCATCGGCAAGGCTATAGGCGTGGATATTATAAAGAATATTTTCTGAAGCATCGGCAAGGCTATAGGCGTGGATATTATAAAGAATATTTTCTGAAGCATCGGCAAGGCTATAGGCGTGGATATTATAAAGAATATTTTCTGAAGCATCGGCAATGCTATAGGCGTGGATATTATAAAGAATATTTTCTGAAGCATCGGCAAGGCTATAGGCGTGGATATTATAAATAATATTTTCAGGCATCACCAATGTAAAAATCGTCATGTAGGGTCATCACTAATTTCCAATAGTCCCCGCCAAAATGTTAAGCTCTCTTCAGATGGATTATTAAAGCTAGCAGCAATCAGTGGGAAAGAAGGATACAAAAAATTAACTACCAAAATTCTTGTTTCAATAATAAAGTGTGCTTAACCGCAAACCGGGCTTTTTACTCCTCCTCCTTTTTATGCGAGTTTTCCGCAAATGGCCATCAGGTTTTGCTTTTCCGCTACCAATTTTGTTGTAGGTTTTTTTTACACACACACACACACACACAAACAGCCAGTGGAATTTACCATTGTTTTTTAAAAAAATATTTTCTGTTTGTCCTAATTTCATTTCATTTTTTTCTGTGTTGTTGAAGGTTTGTTTTATCCTTTGTTGAGGTTTTCCACACCGAAAACTTTACTCGTTATTTTATTTGCTTAAAGCAATTTTAATTTTTTCTCTTTTTTTAGGTTATATTACATTAAATTTGAAGTGAGATAATATTGGAATTTTAACTTTTGTTATGTGAAAGCTGAGAAATTCTGCTTGCTGAATACAAACAAACTGAGGTAAGTTAATCTTTGCTATCAAAATTGACCCGAAATAATTAAAAAACAAAATCGAAAACTGTCATCGTTAGTTTAACCCTTGTCAGGATAAGATTATAAAATTTGTAGCGTTATTTTGCAAAGGTATAGGGTTCGGATTTGGATACTTGGTAAAATGAACGATTTATATGCATTGTAATTAAGAAAGTTGTGGGTGGAAAGAAGGTGTACATCGTGAGTGTTAGAACCGTGATTTGAACGATGACCATCAGCTCAATTTTATTTTTATTTGAATTACGTTAGTTTATGTTCGGGATTTTTTTACTTATTGTTCAATCATATCATTCAACTAATTAAATCTTTTGAATATCTCCTTCCCATAATATTTTACTCCCCGTGTTGTTTACCGAATGTGTATTTGAAATAATTCGAATGTCTGCGGTTGTAGTAATATTCGATTTGTATGCTCCGCCAGTGCGCATAAATTAACACCACAAAATATGCATATTTCAAATTCGTATTCGATATCCTGTTGATTATTCACTTTCAACAATTCAAATAGGCATGTGAACGAATGACATTGTAATTCTACCTAACATCTCTCCCATCCCACTTGTCCAGACAGACAGATAGACAGACTACCTGTTAGACATGCATTCATTAATTTTTGCGACATCATCTATCGGCTGATGTATTACAAATGCGTGATGAAATTTTATCGATGCGAGGTGTTAAAATTCACGGCGTTGACAGACGATGCCATGGGGCGTTGAGAAAAACAAATTAAATATATGTATATGGTTGTTTTTTGTTTTTTAAATTTATATATAATTAACATCAACACCTTGTTTTTATTTAATGTAATGTTTTTCTTGTCATTTTTTGTAATTGAATTTTGTCAATATTAACTGTGGTTATTTTTAAATTAACATCAATTTACGATTTAACTTTTGTTGGGGAACACAGGAATTAACATGTAGACAAAAATAAAAAAAATGATTTTTTCCATACGTACAAGTTACACATAGGTCTAGGTCCTACAAATATCTTGACTAAGTAGCCTTGACTTTAAGTATAGATTTCGTGGCGATTCATATGAAGAGGATAATTATACCCTCCACCGTCCGTCCGTCTGTTGTAATCACGCTATCTTCAGAAGGAATTGAGATAGGGTGCTGAAATCTTGCATAGGGTTGTCTTTTGTCTGCAGGCAGGTCAAGTTCGAAGATGGGATATTTCGGTCAACGTTTAGGCATAGCTCCCATATAAGGGTACCCCCTAATTTTCGGTATTTTGGGGTTCTTGACCGAGTTTTTCAACTGAATTCGCTGAAATTTGATACGTTGGGTTCTTATTGGGTACTAAATGTCTCCACAAAAAATTATGAGTATAGGTTCACTTTTTCTGGTAGCCCCCATATAACGGCACCTTCTAATTTTCAGTATTTTGGGGGTTTTGATCGTATTTTTCCACCGAATAGGCTGTAATTTAGTATTTTGAGTTCTTAATAGGTACCAAATTTCTCCACAAAAAAATTATGAATATAGGTACATTTTTCGGGTAGCCCCCATCTAAGGGTACCCCCAATATTCGGTATTTTGGGGTTCTTGAGCGCGTTTTTCAACCGAATTCACTGCAATTTGGTATTTTCGTATATGGTAACAAATCTCCCTACCAAAAATTATTTATATTCGCCACCTTTTTGGGGTAGTTCCCAAATAACCCCCTTTTTTTATATAAAAATAGTTATCTAATTTGTTCCGCGTTTTGGGTTTGGTTCTAAACGTCTGTCGTAATCATTTAACCTGCGGAGGATATCGAGATAAAGTTAGAACGTAAGGTTCGATAATGAGCTATAACCCGCATTTAGGCCTAGCACCTGTGTGCGAGGTATCAGAGGGAGTGGACCGATAGTCCACATTTTCGAACCTGAACTAAGTTTTGAAGAATAATAAGATAGGCACAGGTTGGATGAAATGAACATTTTCTGGAACATGGTTCACATTATGGTTTTGGTATTTTCCCTACATTTTCATTTCAACTACCTTTTAGTATATCTATGGTGGAGGGTATCCAAAGTTCGGTCCGGCCGAACTTAACGCTTTTTCACTTGTTTTTAATGGACTTTTATAAGAACTACAAACCTGCACTGTGTCGTATACGTTGTGACACTAATCATACGCACTGGAGTACCACATTATAATATATATCCATATCTATTTCCAATTGGATTTTTTATATCTTTGGAACCAAGTACCATATTTCACATATAAATGAGTATATATAGACACATTCCTATGAAATACAAACACGACAATACTGGGCTCCATATCTATAAGTGAATACATTTTAGATTCTAGATAATGTCTTCACTAAAGGACACAGATGCTTAGAGTGGGTACCTACACTGAGGTCTTACCCCCCGGAGCTGTAAACACCAGTTAATACAAAGCATCAACCAACGCCCCCACACTGAAATTCAGGTGCCAAACGGTCACACGTATTTTGACGCGAACACCTCCTTGGATGAGGAGCGGAGCCCATCTAAAACTCCTGCCCTTCTATGGGTTCACTAAAAGACAATAATATTGTTTTTTTTTTTTTGTGAAGGAAGTCTTTACATTCACTTACTTTCTTTACTTAGCTGGCTTGTGACAGAACATTTGTTCCATAAGCCGAGCTTAAAAAAGATTTCCAGGCGCATAGGTCTTGTACGCAGCTCTTCCAATTTGTCTTCCACTTGATCTTTCCATCGAATTCGTGGCCTTCCACCTCTGTGTGAACCATCGGTTGGGTCGCTTTTATATGCCTTTTGAGTTGGGACATCCTCATCCATTCTCACGACATGACTAAGCCAACGTAGTCGCTGGAGCTCGATACATCTGACTATGACGATTTCGGAGAATATATGGCATTGTTCATGGTTCCACCGTCGGCGTAGATCAGCCCATATATCATTCGGAGAATTTTCCTCTGAAACATTGCTTCTGATCCAAACAACAGCACGAGAAGTCTTGTAGAGTGTGAGTCTGATTTGGTGAAAGATTGTCCTTGTTCTTAAATTGCTCACACATACCATAGTACCACCTGTTGACGAACACTATTCTTCTCCGAATTTCAAAACTGATGTCATTAGTTTTTTTTTAATGGCGGTACCAAGGTATATTATACCTCGAAGCTATAGTTCTCAAGTTCCACAGTTGATCAGAGTCTACTGGACGTCTTACGCGTTCATACCATCAGCTTGATATTTTCGCCATTTACTGCCATTCGCACTTTTGCAGGCTCCTTCTCAATTCGTTAAAGATGGCTATTACCATTGGCAATGTTCGATCCATTATATCGATGTCATCGGCGTAGACGAGTAACATGTGTTCTTTGGTTTACAGAGTGCCATTTCTGTTCACCTTTGCCTTCCAGCAGGATGCTAAAAAGATCACACGACAAACTGCGACCTTGTCTGAATCTTCGTTCGGCATTGAAGGCCTCCGAGAGGTGCTTTCTGCTGACCTTGTGTCACCTAAAGTTATCCTGCATAGCCGTATTAATTTTGCAGATATAGATTTAAATACCTCAGAACGAATAGGGCTTTCGAATTCGGCTTTATAGTCTACGAATAGGTGGAATGTGTCGATGTGTTTTTCATGGGTCTTTTCCAGGATTTGGGGCAGAGTGAAAATCTGGTCAATGGGAGTTTTGCCAGGCCTGAAGCCGCATTGGTATGGTCCAATAATGTTCAGTCGTTCACACAGCACACTGGATAGCCCTTTATATGCGATGGGAAGAAGACTAATGCCTTTATAGTTGGCACATATCGTCTTGTCTCCTTTTTTGTGCACCGGACAGAGGATGCTGAGGTTCCAATCATTGGGCATGTATGCATTTCTCTAATGAAATTGTTCTAACCAGTCGGTGCATGCTCCTGACCTGACCGATCTGACAATCGGCTTAAATAGTTCGGCTGGTAATCCATCGGCACCTGCTGCTTAATTATTCTTCAGCCGATTAATTACTACTGTGACCTCATCTTGGCTAGGTGGTTTACAATATATGTGTCGTCATCACTTATTGGTTTTGGGGTATCTTCTACACCGCCACTATTTGACACCAGAAGCTTTGCAAAACGCTCCTTCCTGATCTTCAACACACTATCTGTATATGTCACTAGGTTCCCCACTTCATCTCTACAGGAGAATATCCCTGCACCAAATCCCCCGGTTTGGTGTTTTACTCGTTTGTAAAATTTCCGGACTTCATTCTGACTCATATACATCTCGATTTGCTCCTGCCCATGTTTTCTTGTTCTTTCTTCCTTTTTTGGGAAAACACTTTTCTCCTCTTTCCTTTTCTCCTGATAATTCTCCATCGCGTCAATAACATTAAGACACCCCTGATCGTACCACGAGTTTCTTGATTGTGGTCTTTGGCACCCTAGTGTTGTTTTTGCTGCAGTTCGATCATCGACATTCACTCCTCGTATCGATCAAACGTCTAAAACAATGGATCGAACATCTATCACAATATGATCAATTTGATTTCTCGTTGCTTGATCAGGAGAAATCCAGGTGCCCTTGTGTATATCGAGATGCTTGAATCTGGTGCTGCTAACTACCATGTTTTTTGCTGACGCGAAGTCAATCAACCTCATGCCATTGTCGGATGTTTCTTCATGGAGGCTGACTTTTTCGACGGTGAGGCAAAAATAGTTTCCGTTCCAAGTGCAGATTCACAAATCGTGGTCCTTTGTACGGGGCTTGGTTTTCTTTTTCGTTGCTTTTTCATAGTTGGAGAGGTTTTCCGAATGTGGGCAATTAAACCGATGACTCATCCCATTTTTTATAGTTCTTATGTTAAATCCGAATAGAGCCGTTGCTTGGTATCCATCATTCCCTACATCACATCGGTGCATTCACAAATGCTTCAAAATTCTATGGGCTTTCGAATTTGTATTTGTGTCTTTCTCTGCCTAACCCTCTGGCATCTTCCCCACACAGGCAATTTAGTACAAACTGATTTTCTAGTCGGAGATTTTGTAATTTAATTACACAATTAGTTGACCACCACCCTTCCCCTTTTCCCAGTCAATTTCTTCTAATTCTTTATGCAAATTGCATTGTAAACCAACCAACTTTATCCAAGGTTGGTTTATTGGCATCTTCTACCAACACCACGACAATATGAATTAGTACTACAATAAGGGGGCTTTGTTCTGGCATCAGCTGTTTTTGTGTGCGGTAAATGCAATTAAAAATTAAAATCTGAAAATATTTATTTGTTCTGCTTATATATCAGCCGGCCTGTCTGTCGGCCACCTCCTTGGGGATATTGGATAGATAAACCATAATATTGTGCACATATTCGCACACACACATCCAATGGACCGGATGAACGAGACAAAATGTACGAAGTACTGGCGGGAGGTTATATTACCTCACCCACCCATCCACCAGACCCCCACACATGTACACTTATGTAAATCTCCGTATATAACCAGAAAACAATGAATATTTAATGCAACAATAACAACAAACATAACATCCGCATGAAATTTGTCTATTTGTGTTCTCCGAGAAGCATCAGCCCCGGCTATGCTGGCTGGGTCACTGTTGTGGTTTTCATTGAATGTCCTGAACAAAATATTCACTTTCCGGACGCCTTTGGTTTTTATTCTAGGTGGCGTCACATGCATCGGTGTGAGACTGTTGTGGCTTGACTTGAATGATCAATTGTTGTTGGTGGTAGTGTTGTTGCTGTTTTTTTTTTCTTGTTGTTTGTAACAAATGTAAGCCAACTTTATCTATTTGTTTGTTCGACGTGCGTCGTTTTTTCTTCTCTTTTTTGTTGTCATTACAATCGTAAACTTTTGCCTATTTACCGAAATTTGAATTTATGCGTGGGTGTGTGGATGATTTTGGTCTGATGTGTTCAGGACGGAATTCTTTTACTATAACACTTTGACACAAACTCTAGGACATGGATGGTCTGGGGTGGAAAATTCCTTATGGGACCAATGTCATTGTTTCGCAATAGGTCAAGTTTTCGAATTATGTCCTGATGAATTTTTAGTTGGTAACTTTTAAAGTTCATGAAGAAAAATCTTTATATCTTTGTTAGCTATTGCAGGTTATTTTTGAAATGACATGTCTTCAGTCAAATCGAATGAGGAATATTTTTGTAAAACATATCCTATTTCTATCTCGAGTTCTTGGGGGTCTTTTCCGTCCTTAGTTTTGAATCTCAATACGAATTTTTTTACATTTCATTATGTCAACAACATTTAAACAATATGGATCGCTCATTTTTTTAAATATGTACCAGATTTTTGTCCTTGTAGTTTTCGATACTGCAGCGACTACGTTGGCATTCCCCATTTCTGGCTATATATGAATTTGTTGTGAAAATGGATGAGGATGTCAGAACCGGGACACAAGGAAAAAGTCATATAAAAACGGATCAACTTTACGGAAAGACCAGCATGTTGAAAATCGGGTAAGGTAAAGTGTTGGTTGATCGTGATGCTATTGCCATATAAGATCGTGATGCTATTGCCATGTAAGAATCACCTCCTAGATATTGAAAGACAAATACATATTTTACAAGCGCCTATAATCAGCATATGACCGCTGCCCTGGTCATGATATTAACATTCTGCTAGGAGATTTTAATACAAAAATCGGAATGGAAAATATTTTTGGCCCCACTGTCGGAAAATTCAGCCTTCATGAAGAAACATCCGACAACGGCATGATGTTGATTGACTTCCTGGATATTGGATAGATAAACCATAATATTGTGCACATATTCGCACACACACATCCAATGGACCGGATGAACGAGACAAAATGTACGAAGTACTGGCAGGAGGTTATATTACCTCACCCACCCATCCACCAGACCCCCACACATGTACACTTATGTAAATCTCCGTATATAACCAGAAAACAATGAATATTTAATGCAACAATAACAACAAACATAACATCCGCATGAAATTTGTCTATTTGTGTTCTCCGAGAAGCATCAGCCCCGGCTATGCTGGCTGGGTCACTGTTGTGGTTTTCATTGAATGTCCTGAACAAAATATTCACTTTCCGGACGCCTATGGTTTTTATTCTAGGTGGCGTCACATGCATCGGTGTGAGACTGTTGTGGCTTGACTTGAATGGTCAATTGTTGTTGGTGGTAGTGTTGTTGCTGTTTTTTTTGTTGTTGTTTGTAACAAATGTAAGCCAACTTTATCTATTTGTTTGTTCGACGTGCGTCGTTTTTTTCTTCTCTTTTTTTGTTGTCATTACAATCGTAAACTTTTGCCTATTTACCGAAATTCGAATTTATGCGTGGGTGTGTGTGGATTTTGGTCTGATGTGTTCAGGATGGAATTATCAAATATCAAAATCTAATATTAATGTATGTAATACACTTTCTTAAAAACTACAAAATTGCACTGTGTCGTATACGTTGTGACAGTAACTATACGCCCTGGAGTACCACATTGTAATTTGTAAAGAACTGCTGCGGATTCGTCTGAAATATTTGCCATAACTACATTTCATTATGTCAACAACATTTATTCGCGGGAGACAATCCGGATCGCTAATTTTTTTAAAGGGTTTTTCTGATGATACCACCGAATTTTTGTCCTTGTGAGTTTTTAAGATACTAGCCAAGACCTACGTCCCCATACGGAATTTCCATCTCCCAAAATCTTGTTGTTGTAGTACCATTCCCCATTTCTGGCTATATATGAATTTGACAAAACTTACGCTGTCCAATAAAGGACCAAATATGATACCGTGTAATCATACTCCTTTCCTCTTCAGAACATCGGGACACCCAAGGAAACAACGTCCCTCATTGACTATGTTCACATGACCAACACGGATCAACTTTACGGAAAGACCAGCATGTTGAAAATCGGGTAAGGTAAAGTGTTGATCGTTGATCGTGATGCTATTGCCATATAAGATCGTGATGCTATTGCCATGTAAGAATCACCTCCTAGATATTGAACAGACCAAATACATATTTTACAAGCGCCTATAATCAGCATATGACCGCTGCCCTGGTCATGATATTAACATTCTGCTAGGAGATTTTAATACAAAAATCGGAATGGAAAATATTTTTGGCCCCACTGTCGGAAAATTCAGCCTTCATGAAGAAACATCCGACAACGGCATGATGTTGATTGACTTCCTGGTGACAAAAATCATGGTAGTTAGTAGCACCAGATTCAAATATCTTGATATACACAAGGTCATCGGGCTATCTCCCGACCAAACAACGAGAAATCAAATTGATCATGTTGTGATAGACGGAAGGCATTCATTCAGTGTTTTAGACGTTCGATCGATCTGGGAGCGAATATCGATTCGGACCACTACTCCTTGTAGCAGCCAATGTTCGCACTCGTCTTAATGTAGCAGCAAAGGAGCGATCTGACACAACACGGAAAGTCAACATTAAAAAGGTGCAAACACAGAAGCCTACTCCGTTCAACATATACACCTGCTTGACGAAAACACTCCTTGCCCCGATAATAATATAAAAGCATAATGGCAAATAATTACACTCCCTACAAAGTGCAGCAAAAGCAACATTTGGGTATTAAATACCACCATCAAGAAACCCGTGGTACGATCAGGAATGTTGTAATGCTACTGAGTTGAAAAACGCAAACAACCCTGCAGACAGTATCAACACGTAATGCGAGGGAGGAGGATTATCGGGAGAAAATGAGATGTTTAAAAAAAAAGATCAAGAAAAACGTGAGCGGGAGCAAATCGAGAAGTACAGGGGTCCGAAATCCGAAAAATTTACAAACCAATAAAACACCAAACCGAAGGCTTTGGTGCAAGCACATCCTCTTGTAGAAATGAAGATGGAAACCTGGTGACAGATACAGATAGCGTATTGAGGATCTGGAAGGAATATTTTGAAAGCTTCTATAGTGACGGAGAAGAAGATGCCACAGAACCAATAAGAGATGACGGTATAGATTGTATACCACCTAGCCAAGATGAGGTCTGAATAGCAATTAATCGGCTGAAGAACAATAAAGCAGCAGGTGCCGATGGATTACCAGCCGAACTTTTCAAGACCGGTGGTCAGATGCTGTTCATGAGCATGCACCAGCTGATTAGTACAACTTAACTAGAGGAATGCATGCCCAATGCTTGGAACCTCAGCATCCTGTGTGTGTCGCATCGCATATAAAGTGCTATCTAGTGTGCTGTTTGAACAACTGAAGCTAATGGTCAATGACATTGTTGGACCATACCAATGCGGTCTCAGATCTGGCAAATCCACCTTATACCAACATTTCATTATATCACCAAATCCTGGAAAAGGCCCACGAGAAACACATCGACACATTCCACCTATTCGTAGACAATAAAGCCGCATTTGATAGCCCTATCCGTTCAGAGGTGTTTAAAGCCATGTCTGCGTTCGGCATTCCTACAAAATTAATACGGCTATGCAGGATAACATTAAGTCGCACATGGTCAGCAGTTAAAGTCGGAAAGGACCTATTGGAGCCCTTCAATACCGAACAAGGATTCAGACAAGGTGACAGTTTGTCGTGTTATCTTTTAAACATCCTGCTAGAAAAGGTCATACGAGACGCAAAGGTGAGCATAAATGACACTCTGTACACCAAACAACATATTTTACTTGCCTACGCCGATGACATCGATATAAGGAGTCTGCCAAAGTGGGTCTGGCAGTAAACGGCGAGAAGACCAAGCTGATGGTATCAAAGCGCAAGACGTCCAGTAGGCTCGGTGTAACATATACAGACAGCCGCAGTTCGTCTGTGTAACATATAAGAAGATACGGTGACCCCGACCGCTCCTCTTGTCAACAACACAAAATACGTATCAATAAACTAATAATAGAATTTGATCTGAGGAGAGTTCTTCTGTAACATAAAATCCTGTTTAATGTATTTTGAACACTCTGAGCTCCGCACAATACCAACGCGCCTATGAATCTTTTTTAAGTTCGGCTTAGCTGTCACAAGCCAGCTAAGTAAGTAGGTAGAGATTTAATACATTTATGAGGACTTCGGTGAATATTTCGAGGTTTGGCAAACGGATTTACAAATTTAATGGTTAAGGGTATACAAATCATTGGACTATTTCCATGCATATCATAATCGAATATATGATCAGAATCGATCAGCATTTTACTTAACGATTATAGAATTTGTTTTTGGAGTTGATTACGTATGTAAAATCGAAGTCTAGGTAAAACTATCGAAGTCTAGGCAATTATTTCCAATCGGAATTGTTATATCCTATACTGCTTGAAAATGTCGTTAGGCACCGTACCTTAAGATAAAACCCGCATTTCTGATAATTGTCTTTTGTCTGTCCCCTAGTTCAATGTTCGTCAAAAGTTTCTAGAGACACTTCTCCTCTGAATCCGAGAAACTAGTAATAAGCTTGATCTATTTCCTGTTGTGCAGATGTTCAGCAGGAGAATTGATGATATCTTTTCGAAAATACTGCTCTCAATCGATGGTTGGAATGGTATTTTTTGTAATCTTGAGTCTTTGCGATGCCTCCTACTTAACTTATAAATTAATTTGAGTCTAATTTAATGTAGAGCAGTTGAATTTAAAATGGTTCCATATTTTCTTCATAATTATTATTATGCTCATAATTATTATTATTCCTCTTATCGAAGGAACTTTGTAACTTAATTTTTTTATATTTATTTCTGGACAGTTCCTCATCTCCCCTTTAAATATAAATTTATATATGTATTAGGAAAAAATATATGCTTTTGTAAAAGTTTCTGCACATCCTGCTGCTGATGTGGTTTGTTTTCTCTTTGTCTGTCGGTGTTGAATACTCTCCGAATAATAAAAAGTGTTGGTTAGTTGGATGTCCGACAATATTACAAGGACATATGCTCTACTGGGCTGCTAGCCAATGTTAGTCTCTTGCAATTGTGATTTGTTCGGAACAAATAAAAAAAAAACAAACTGAATGCTTTGGCAGGGCAGGAATGAGGGCAACCATTTTTTAAGATTCCACAGAACACACTCAACATGCCACTAATTAATAATTTTCAATTTAAATAAGATTTGCGCTGTGGAGGTGGTGGAATACAAATGCAAACCAGCATCATGGTGCCAAATATATGTTCGTTTGTGGGAAATGAAGGAGAAATTTGTATTTTTCTATTTTCAATAAAAAATGGGGATAGGCTGGACCAAAAATATAAAAAGGGGTAGTGGAAACGTTTTAATATGTAGTACAACGATTGGGATAACCTAAGCCCGCCCATAGATATACCTGCCATTATTTTGGAGGTCGATTTTAAGACCTTGCATAACATGCATGCCTCTGGCAATGAGGAAAATGCCATCAAAAATACATTCCATCGAACTTGGGGTACCTTCATGATTGTGACTATCAAAAATTCAGTAAGATTTTCCACTCAGTTTGAGGCTACCCCGATCTGCTCCAGGGGCTTTGATGTAATTCTTGTAGACTCTGACTCAAAGTTATTTGACAGTACTCTTTCCTATTTATCAGATACCATTTAACCGCAACGTGTCCTTGTTAAACCTGCACACCAATACACCTGTATTCTACCCTCCCACCCCCTCCTATATTTCACTCGTTTGCGGTTTTCTTTGTTTTTATTCAGTTCAGTTCTGTTCTCCGACCGAGCATCGTTGCCATTTATTTTTCAATTAAAACGAATATTTAAATTTGCCAAGTTGTATAAAACCTTGTAATCAGTTCATTCATTTTTGTGCGCAGTACGAAACCCAAGGGTGGCGGAGGATGGTGCTGTTGCACAAAATCACTATTGACAATAATCCTCAACCGAAATTGTCTCACGTAACAATTGCCATGTTTTGTGGATATGTGGCTACATAGAGTAACAGTTAATATCTCTGTTCGACTATGAATTTACGCGGATATTTTCCATAGTGTATGTTGGTTGGGTTGTAGGGATCAAAAACAAAACGAGGAATCAAGGTTTACGAATTCAATCGTATTTTGTGGATTATAAAAATCACATGTCATGGCGTGGGTAGAAACAGTGGGTTTTTTGGGGTAAAAACGCTTTAGTAAAGAAATTAAGGGGGTCACCATGTTGTATACAGAACGTCAATAATCATACGTACCACCTGCTCTCGAAGATTATTTTAAATACCTGTACAAAGCGTGGATTCTTTAAAAAAATATTTTTTAAGGACTTCTATAAGGCGTGGATTTTTTAGAGAATATTTTTAAATGGCCTATATTTTAAATGGCGTGGATTAAAAAAAATTAAAGACCTACAAGGCGTGAATTTTTTAAAAAATATTTTATAAGGACCTCTACAAGGCGTGTATTTTTTAAGGACATCTACACGGCCTGGATTTTTAAAGAAAATCTACAAGGCGTGGATTTTTTAAGGATATCTAAAAGGCCTGGATTTTTTAAGGACATCATCAAGGCCAAGATAAAGACCTCCACAAGGCGTGGATTTTTTTAAAGAATAATTTATAAGGACCTCTACAAGGCCTGGATTTTTTAAAGAATATTTGTTGAGGACCTCTACAAGACCTGGATTTTTTAAAGGCCTCTACAAGGCCTGGATTTTTTAAAGAATATTTGTTGAGGACCTCTACAATGCGTGGACTTTTTAAATAATATTTTTAAGACCTCTACAATCGATCTTTGCGATTAAGGACTACTGTATTAACCATGTTATAAATTTACTACCGGCCAATGTTTATACCCTTCACCACACTGTGGTACAGAGTATTATGTCTTTGTGCATATGTTTGTAACAGGCAAAAGGAAACGAGATAGACGCATGGTTCCTTTTGAGAATACGCTTAGAATCACTTTTTGAGTCGATTTACGCATGTCCGTCCGCCCATCTGTAAACAAAGTACAGGTCGTATTTATGATCCGATTTGGATGAAATTTTCACAGCTCATTTATTTTGCCTAAGAACGAACCCTATTGAAATTGAAGAAAATCAGTTCAGATTTAGATATAGCTCCCGTATATAGTTTCGTCCGATTTAAGGTAATTAGGGCACCAAAGTCCCTATATATCTTTCGAATTCCATGAAATTTGGCATTAAGTTTTGAATTAGGACCAGAATGATGTGTGTTAAGTTTCCTGAAAATCGGTTTAGATTTAGATATAGCTCCCATATATAGTTTTGTCCGATTTTATGTAAATGGTGCACCAAAGTCCCTATATATATTTCGATTTGCACGAAATTTGGCACAGCGTAATGAATTAGGTCTAGAATGATGTGTGTAAAGTTTCCTAAAAAACGGTTCAGATTTAGATATAGCTCCCATATATATTTTCGTCCGATTTAATGTAAATGGTGCACCAAAGTCCCTATATATCTTTCGATTTGCACGAAATTTGGCACAACGTAATGAATTAGGTCTAGAATGATGTGTGTTAAGTTTCCTGAAAATCGGTTCAGATTTAGATATAGCTCCCATATATATTTTCGTCCGATTTAAGGTAAAAGTCCCTATATATCTTTTGATTTGCACGAAATTTGGCACATCGTAATGAATTAGGTCTAGAATTATGTGTGCAAAGTTTCGTGAAAATCGGTTTAAATTTACATATAGCTTCCATATATATTTTCATCCGATTTTAGGTAATTGGTGCACCAAAGTCGCTATACCTTTCGATTTGCACGAAATTTTGCATAGCGTATTGAATTAAGAGTAGAATGATGTGTGTTAAGTTTCGTAAAAATCGATTCAGATTTAGATATAGCTCCCATATATATTTTTGTCCTATTTAATGTAAATGCTGCACCAAAGACTTTATATATTTTTCGATTTGCACGAAATTTCGCGTAGCGTACTGAATTGAGTCTAAAATGATGCGTGCTAAGTTTCGTGAAGATTTGTTGAGATTTAGATATAGCTCCTATATGTATTTTCGTCCGATTTTACATAAATGGTTCACCAAACTCCTAATGTTTGTCCGATTAACGCGATATAGCTTTCATATGTATTTTATATTGAGATTAAATTTTTAACAGTGCTTGGAAACCGAATAGCGTGTATCAATTTTGCTATAAATCGTTTTCCATAAATTTGTCCCATGGTACGCAGACGACTCTAAATCTGCCCGAAATGTTCCTTCAAGGGAACATTGACATACAATTGTATGGATACATATGTATCCATACATTTTAAAGAATATTTTTGTTATTCCTTTCAAACTTTGCGAGGACTACTGTACTATCCATAAACAGTTTGTTATAAATTTACTACCGGGCAATGGTTTTTTGTTCATTTGACAGTTTTCGATTTCATTGGATTTTCGGAGTTTTTGTTGTTGTTAACGAATGTTTCAATTTTATTGTTGGTTTGGCTTTTTCATGGATGGTTTTACGAATTCAATTTAGTGAATATAATAAGAGGTTTAAAACGAACTCCGACACATGCACTCGCACACATACACAGCTTTAGGTTCAAATATTAACAACCACATCCTATTAGATGCAAACACACATCCGAGTGCAACAAATTTAATTGAAAATAAAAAAAATTGAAATCTTCTTGGTAATCACATGTCGTTTTCGAAGTATTAGCAATTCAATTTGTTTTAATTTTCTTCCATAAAAAAATTCAATATGAAATTGTAATGGAATTGAATCAATTTAGCCTTTTTTCAATTGCGTTTCTATTCTATTACTGCACTTATTCCATTCAATTTACTACTGCTAATTTAATACTACTTCTCTTTTTTTTTCCTGCTCTTCTTGCCAATTAAATATTATTGACCCGAAGATCCATTCCGCCCATCGTTTGCACTTGTGGTCATTTTCATGTGCTATCTACAACATGTTGCCACCATGACAATTGTGTAAGAGGAAGCGCATACATAGAAATTAATGAAAGACACAGGTGAAAGTTCAAAAGAGGGGATGTAAAATAATGTTATACGTTTGCTACAAAAATAAATTAATTGCTTGGTTTTTAAGTGCTCAACTTAGTTTGATAGATATCGAATTCCAATCCCATAGTTTTAAAAACATTAAAACTTACCATAACTTACCTTACCCGGGAAACTATTCGGACTTTAGAGGTCTTAGAAATCATGTTCATGTGGTTCTGTGGGTTACAAGAGTCAGTTGTATGAAATGTAAATATCTTTAATAATTCCCAAATATTTTCCAATTTTCGACATACCCTATTTTCAAGCGGAATATGCTCGTATCAATAGTTCAACTCTATTATCTTGCCGATACCTGACCCACTACACACCTTTCAAAGAAGGACAACGTCCTCTGAACTTACTGTCTGACCATCACCATCAGCACACGGGCGATGGCAATGTCTGACCATTCGACCCAGGGCAAAATGTCAATTTTAATGAAATTAATACCATGACACGCTGTTCTACGCTTCCTGGATGTGTAACCATAGCCTTAATACACATAGGTAGATGCATTTACCGGCACATACACACCCATACAACTTTATAAAATTCAAACTGCATGTGAACAAACGTCGTAGTATGACCGGATGTGGGCAAAATAACATACAGACATCTATGTATGTATGTAGAAAATGGCTATTCAAACACACACATACATATATAGAATTTTAATTTATTTGGTGTAGCAATTGTGGCAATTATTAGTGTACTTCGTTGGAAGGATGGATGGACGAGGTACTTACATTGCTGGTGTCAATGTTTACTTTACATTTACTACAGCGGGTAACTGACACATGAATGTAATTAAGGTGTAAGGAATAATGGGAATTAGGGGTGGGTATGGAGGACCATGAAAGGATGTATATATACATATATATATATATATATATAATTATGATAAGTGGGATAATTAAAAATGGAATGGGAAATTATGTCGAAGTATATATAGGAGAATTGATTTCTCTTGACTATGATTCTTATAGAAAATAATACATAGCTCCTTGAGTTCTGCAGATATAAAGCGTGAGGTAAAAAACTGCAACAAAGTCAAACACCAAAGTCAAACACCATAAAACACCATTTTATTTTTTATTGAATGAAAGCAAAAAATGTCGGAAATAGCATCACATTTAAGAATAAGTTTAGATTTGTTTGAATTGGTCACCTTTGGCACGATTTATGGCCTTCAAACGGCCATTGAAGCCGATACACGCTGGCCGAATGTTGATCTGCGATATTTTGGCCCATTTCCGCGAAGCGCTTGCTTGAGGTGATCGACACATTGATATTTTTTAGTGCCAACCTCGCTTTCCAAAATACTCCAGACACAATAGTCCAACGGATTGGTATCCGGAGATTTTGGGGGCCATTGTGTGCTGCAAATGAAGCTATTAACCTCATTTTGTAACCATTCTTGGGTGGCGCGTTCTGAGTGCGATGGTGCTTAGTCATGTTGGAATGTCCAAGGTCTGCGGCACAAAATGTTTGCGTGCCCAAGGCTTTAATACACCCTCCAGAATATTTTCCCGATAATATTCGGCATTCATTCTGACGCCACGGTCAATTAATATGAGTGAAGAGCGACCATCGGCTGTTATGGCGGCCCACACCATCACCATGGCCGGCGCTTGAGTTCTGGTGGCCAACCGAAGGTGCACATTTTCAGCTGACCTCTTTGGCAATAAACACGATCATTTTGTGTTTTTGTTTAAAACTGTTGGACAACGAATGTTTTCTTATCGGAGAAAACCAAATTCGGCAAATTCACCACTGTCGGGCAAGCGAAGCAACTCTTTAGCTCTTTTGAGTCTATTTTATTTTTGTTGCAGTGTAAATTCTTGCACTTTTTTGGAATTTCAATGGCTTTACCCCGAGTTCATTTTTCAATATTTGTCGAATGGAATATTGATATATGTTCAGCTCACGAGACATTTTTCGGCCACTGCGATGCGGGTTTCGGTCTTCACTTTTCGAACAATTTCTGCTGTTACTGTTTTCTTCCGTCCACGTCGGGCTACGCTACCAGTATCACGGTAACGAGCGATAGTATGAAGCTCAAAAAATGTATTCACACTTAAAGGCTGGAGTGCCCTAACGATAGCCACATGTGGTTTTCCAGCCAAATATAAAGAAATCAGAATATCACGCTTGGATTCCATCACCAAAATGATTTTGTACGCTTTTAAACAATGTAATAAACTGTCACTGGAATAATTTTAACAGTCTGAAGTTGGTTGCAGTTTTTTTTCATCTCACCCTATATTAGACATTCTTTAAAATATCTCTTAAAAAATATCTCTTCCACTTAATCTTTCCATCGAATTTTTGGCCTTCTCCTTCTTCGTGAAACATCAGTTAGCTCTATTTTATATGCCTTTTAAGCTGGGGCATCCTCATTCATTCTCACAATATGCCCTAGCCATCGTAGTCACTGCAACTCGATGCGTCTGACTATGTCGATGGCTGAGAATATATGGTACAACTCATAGTTCATTCGACGGCGACAATCACCGTCGACGCAGATCGGCCCATAGATCTTTCGGATAATTTTTCTCTCAAACACCCCAAGAGCTGTCTTCTCCGCATGTTCCCATGCCTTAGATCCACACAACAGCACGAGTATTATCAGCGATCTGTAGAGTGTGAATTTTGGTTCAAAGTTGATGTTTTTAGTTTTGTTTATGGGGGTACCGAGGTATATAAAATCGTTTACCACCCCGAAGCTGTAGTTCCACAGTTGGTGCGAGTCTACTGGACGTCATACGCGTTCATACCGTCTGCTTGGTCTTCTCGACATTTACTGTCAGCCGCACTTTGGCAAACGCCTTTTCAATTTGTTCAATTGCGGCTGTTACCGCTCGCAATGTTCGACCCATTATATCGATGTCGTCGGCGTAGGCGAGTAACATATGTTTGCTGTACAGAGTGTCATTTCTGTCCACTACAAACTGTCACATTGTCTAATTCCTCGTTCGGTATTGTAGGGATCCTTCAGGCCCTTTCAGACTTTAACTGCTGACCTTGTTTCAGTTACAATTATGCTGTATAGCCGTATTAATTTTACAGGATTGAAGAACGCAGACGAGGCTTTAAATACCTCTGAACGGATAATGCTGTCGAATGCGGCTTTATAATCAACGAATAGGTGCAATGTGTCGATGTGTTTTTCGTGAGTCTTTTCCAGGATTTGGCGCCGGGTGAAAATCATGTCGATGGTGGACTTCGCCAGGGCTGAAGCCGCACTGGTAACCAATAATAATGTCATTGACCTTTGGCTTCAGTCGTTCACACAACGCGCTGGATAGCACTTTATATTCGATGGGAAGGTGACTTATTCCTCTATAATTGGCACATATCGTCTTGTCTCCATTTTTGTGCACGGGACACAGGATGCTGAGGTTCCAATCATTGAGCATGTATTCCTCTAGTTAAATTGTACAAATCAGTTTGTGCATGTTTCTAACCAGCATTTGACCACCGGTCTTGAACAGTTCGAATGTTAACACATCGATACCTGCTGCTTTATTATTCTTCAGTCGATTAATTGCTATTCCGACCTCCTTTTGGTTAGGTGGTATACAATCTATACCGGCATCTCCTATTGGTTCTGGGGTATCTTCTTCACCGTTACTATTCGATACTAGAAGCTTTGCAAAGTGCTTCTTCCAGATCCTCAGCACGGTATCTGTATCTGTCACCAGGTTTCCATCTTCATCTCTACAGGAGGATGTGGCTGCGCCGAAGCCTTCGATTTGGTATTTTACTCGTTGGTAAAATTTCTGGAATTCGTTCTGACTCCTATACAACTCGAATTGCTCGGGCTCACGTTTTTCTTGTTCTTTCTTTGGAAAATACATTTCTCCTTTTTTCCCGATAATTCTCTTTCGCATTGCGTGTTGCTACTATTTGCATTATTGCCCTTTACGCTGCTTTTTTCGCCTCAGTATCATTACGATACTCTTTATCGTACCACGGGTTTCGTTCGGGTGGTCTTTGGTACCCGAGTGTTGCTTCTGCTGCAGTTTGTAAAGGATTTTCTTTGCCAGTGTGCTTCTATATTATTATCGGGACAAGGAGTGCTTTCGTCTAGCAAGTGGTTAAGTTGAGCGGAGTAGTTTTTGCATATCTTTGCAGTAATTTTTGCAGCTTTTCGACGGCAAGTTTCCGTTTTACATTAAATCGCACTCTTTGCTGCTATATTAAGACGAGTAGTATCATGGCTGCTACAAGGTAATGGTCTGAATCGATATTCGCCCCTCGGATCGATCGAACGTCTAAAACACTGGATGAATGCCTTCAGTCTATCACAACATGATCAATTTGATTTCTCGTTGTTTGATTGGGAGAAATCCAGGTGGCCTTGTGTATATAGAGATGCTTGAATCTGATGCTCCTAACTACCGTGTTTTTTTCTGTCACGAAGTCAGTCAGCCTCATGCCGTTGTCGGATGTTTATTCATGGATACTGAATTTTCCGATTGTGGGGCCAAAAATATTTTCCCTTGCGATATTTGCATTAAAATCTCCTAGCAGAATTTTAATGTCATGTCCAGGATAGCGGTCATATACTGTTTCTAGGCGCTCCTAAAATATGTCTTTGCCATTTATTTGAAAAATTCTGCCATTTATTTTTATAAGGACTACTGCGTATAGCGATCAACTTCACCAACTGTATATCTAATCTAACTTCATTGTCGGACACAATTACGATATGTCAGTTTAAGACAGTTAGCTTAGCTTCCTAACATTTCAAAGGTAATTGACTCCAAACCTGAAAATATTTTTCTGAAATATTGCTGTCTATGGACGCACCATACACATTTTATTCCTTTCCAAAAATGGCTCATAAATTCCATGGTGATTATTGACAAAAAAGGAGCACAAGACAGATCATTTATTTCCCTTTTTTCTAATTAACGGTAATTTATTGGACCACTTAAATGACTGCAGGCCCATAACAACAAACCTTCACACGCAAACATACACATATTTCTGGTTAGCGCACTTTGAAGTACGTATAATAAAAATCGCGATGAGCGAAGGGGCCTGTGTTTCATTGAAATTGGAAATTCATTAAAAGAATCGCCAGAGTCAATTATTTCATGAATTACGACTTTTGCGTATTTTATTTGTGTGTGTGTGTGTGAGTGTTTTGTTTTTATATGCGGCCGGTTGAGCGCACAAATGGCTGTTCGGCACGCATAGCTATTTCATTTCAAATACATTTCATGCCATTCCACACCATACCATACCCACATACTTCCTAAATATAAAATATACTACCGATGTCCTTTCATTGAAAAACAATTTAGACCCTTTGATGTGTAGCCTCTTTTCAATGAAATTCCCCCCACGTTTGCGCCCATCATCACTGCCAATGATAATTTGTGCAATTAATTATCCCTTGTTGTAAAGTAAACATCAGAAGGGAGAAGGAGTGAGGAAAAGAGAAACACCAACAAATAAACAAAACTCTAAAGTCAAAAAATTGTTTTAGTCCTTTTTTTCGGCCAAAACACAAACGACTGTTCACTCACACACACCCATACACTTTGTGCCATAAACAAACATCAATTACAGACGCACACCCAACATGCCGGTGTTGCGCCATAAGAAAGGACTTTGGCCGATGAATGTGGCTTTTTGCAACAAACGGACCACGTTTCAGGTTTGTTTTTGTTGTTTTGTTTTTATTTTATTTCTGGAACATTTAATGAGAGCTATACACCAGAGTTTTTCCCCAAAAAAACCCAACCATATTTAGTTACTGAATTGCCATTTTGATTGCGTTTCTGTTTTGGTTGGTGGGGGGTTTGGCATATGACTAAATTCGTAGAACCACGAAGACATTTTAGATTCGTTTTAAAGAGTTCACATTTTCTGGGGGAGAATTTAAGGTGGACTTTTGCTTCCTTAAAGTCTATTACACCTTTCAAAATATTCCAATTTAGTAGTTGATCTTGTAAATAAATTGGTTATCAAATAGAAAGAGTGAGAGTTCGACACCCCTCGTAACTATAGAAAAGCCTCTCACCACATTGGTTCTATACAACAGAAGCTAAAGAATTTTAAATGAACCGATTTGAATCTTTTCTTGTCAGACTGTCAGCCAAGAACACCACGAAAGTGGTATTCAAATTCGAAAATGTTTAAGTTTGGTCTTTGAATTTCGACAGTAAAAAAACCTACCTTTTTATGGGTCAGGCACCCGTGCCGAAGCTCTACTCGCAATTTGAGTAAAAACCACCTCCAGCACGATGCTCCCCCAAGGACCAACACCAAATACCAGACTAGATCCGCAAACCTAGGAGCCCTGACACCATTGCTTCAAAAACCACGTGTCAGGTTCATAGCCGAAGCTATTGCCAGTACAAACCCAAACAGTTCGAGATTGGTTTTCCACAGGCTATAGCCTCTGCCCAGCTTCATAACCAAGGCAACTACCATTAGAACTCCACAGGCACTCCACAATGAAACAATTGCTGAAAGGTATTAAAAACTAAAAGTGGCATGCTGGTGGAACGCATCTCACCCCTCCCTAAATTGCTACACAAACACTCAGGACAGTAACTAGACGCCCTCACGAGTATCCAGCCCGGTCTGTTAGCAACACATGAAATTCAAATCCAATAGTCGTACAGTTGACATGTGCCTACGGACGGGTGGCTTCCAAGAAGATGAACCAGCATTTTTTTACAACTTTAATGAAGTAAGGTTCAGTAGATACCAACGAAAAATCAAGGAAGCGTTGGTTCAGCACGCCCTTCCCACGGACAGAATTGTCACAAAAACGGAAGTGGACGTATGCGTAAACGGGCTCAGCTCTGTCTTCAGAAGAATTATAGAAGAAAATGTACCAAGACAAGCCACAAGAAGAAGTTTACTTAGAGATCTACCGCCGATCGGAAAAGGTTTTGAGACACCTTAAGGAAAAGCCCATATCCTCCAAGCAGACATCAGAAACCTCATTGTGATATTAAGGCACCCTATTAAAATACATGAAAGCATCGAAGTCAACTCCAAGACCTATGGGAAGGTAAAGAGAGGTGCTGGACTTACTTCCAGCAGCCCATCAAAGGCATTCAAGATGAATTTTCACCTTTTGGGAAATTACTGGAAAACTATTCTACGACGCATCAACCGGTCTATTGTGGAAAATAAAATCCTTAGAGATTGCCAGTGTTGATTTCGAGCAAAACATTCGGCAACCCAAGCATTCTCTACGTATGTGACCGAAGGTTTCAAACTGAAAGAAGGAGCCATTGTTATTGGTCTGGACTTTCCCAAAGCTTTTGACACAGTATGACAGCACGGCATATTTTATATGATACAATCGCTCGTATTCGATCAACAAACTTGTCGTATGGTGGCAAGTTTTCTCAATTATCGATTATTTCGTTCAAGAGTAAAGATATGATGTTTGAACAGCGAACGGTTACAGCAGGGGTGCTACAGGGATCACTACTGGGGCCGGTTCTACACAACCTGTTCATATGCGACATACCAGAGCAGCCTTAAAGAGGATTGCGTTGGACAATTAACACATCATTAGCGTATGAAGTGTTCATTGTCCAACGAGGTCGCTTTGGAAACACTTCAAAAATTAGAATGTGGGAGAGAAATATATTGGCATCATGCGTATATGAGAACAACACAGGATGGCAATGGAATGCAATAGATATGCAATAGATATCGGTGACGATATTTCCTATAAACATTATCGGGAAATAGGAGAGAGGAGAAACGTATTTTCAGAAAAAAAGAAGAAAGAACAAGAAAAACTTGAGTCAGAATGTCCGGAAAGTCCGGAAATTTTATCAACAGATAATACATCAAACCGAAGGCTTTGGTTGGTGCACGCACATCCTCATATAGAAATGAAGATGGAAACCTGTTGACAGATACAGATAGCTGTTGTGGATCTGCATGGAGCATTTTGTAATGCTTCTAGTATTGAATAATGGTGGTGAAGAAGATTCTCCAGAACCAATCAGAGATGACGGATTACCAGTCGAACTATTTAAGACCAATAGTCAGATGCTGGTCAGGAGCATACATCAGCTGGTTAGTACAATCTGGCTAGAGGAATGCTTGCCTATGAATTTGAAACTCATCATCCTGTGTCCCGTGTACAAAAAAGGAAACAAGACGATGTGTGCCAACTATAGATACATTAGTCTCCCTCCCATCGCATATAAAGTGCTATTCATTATTGCTTCTTATCAATGCTGCTTCAGACCGGACAAATGCACTATAGACCAGATTTTCACACTGCGCCAAATCCTGAAAAATACCCACGAAAAATACATCGGCACTTTCCACTTATTCGTCGACTACAAAGCCGCATTCGACAGCCCAATCTGCTCAGTGTTTAAAGCCATGTCATTGTTCGGCATTCCTGCAACATTAATACGGCGATTACTTTAACTGCACAAGATAAGAAGTTAAATTCGGAAAGGACCTCTCGGAGCCCTTCAATACCGAACGAGGATTCAGACAAGGTTACATTTTGTCGTGTGAGTTGTTTAACATCCTGCTGAAAAAGAGAAGGCTAACTGTGATATTTGAGAACTACAGTTTCGAGGTTGTCAGAGATTTCATCTACCTCGGTACCGCCGTAAATAAAACTAATGACATCTGCTTTGGAATTTGGAAGAGAATAGTGTTGGCCAACAGATCCTACTACGGTCTAAGTAAACAATTCAGAAACAAGGTCACCTTTCGCCAGACCAAACTCACACTCTACAAGACGCTGATACTACCCATGCTGGATCTGAAGCATTAGAGGTGGCAGCTATTACAGTGTTTGAGAGAATAATTCTCCGAATGATCTATGGGCCGATCTGCCAATAACGCCGTCGAATGAACCGTGAGTTGTACCATATATTCTCGGACATCGACATTGTCAGACATATCGAGCTGGATCGACTACAGTAGCTAGGTCATGTTGTGAGAATGGATGAGCATACCCCTGCTCAAAATGTTTATAAAAGCGAGCAATCTCCTCATGGCTCACGCAGAAGGGAAAGGCCACGAATCCGATGGAAAGTTCAAGTAGAAGACAACATTTCCGAGCATGGTCTTTCAAATTGGAAGAGCTGCGCACAGGTGCGACGCGCCTGAAATTTTTGTTTAATCTCGGCTTATGGAACAAATATTCTGTCACAAGCCAGCTAAGCATGCAAATAGATCCCAGGCGTATTTCTCAAACAAAGTGGCTTAAGTTGTGTTTTCAGCTTCTTTGACCATGGAAAATATATTTGCGGAATATTTTCAATATAGGACCCTGTTTTGAAATAACCTCCATATATATTTCCCGCCCAATTTTGAAAGTTTTCGTGGTATTTTCTAACTTAAGGGACTGTCATGTGGCCTTCATGTTTGTTAGTGGCTACTTCTGTAGGTTATAAGGCGGCTTTCTGGAAGGTTTGAGCAATTTTCGACAGCAAACCACCACCCACAGACCTTTTGTTTTGTAAGAGGTCAAATAATAGGTCTCTGTGATATCGCTGTCGGAAAGTGAACTTAGTATCTTGTCTCCACATCTAATTTTATCGCAAATATCTATCGGTGGCGATGTGTTTACGTTTTAGTTCTTCACTGGGTTGCAAAACCCTTCCTTGCAAAATATATATTTTTTTCAACCGCATCAAGGTATTACGAGGGCAAGTAGTATTTTTATAACGCCCATGAAATTGGGGTTTATTTCATTTTTAGTTTTCTAACTGTTGACTTTCGATGGAAGTGAGCTTAACTTTTAGTCATTTGGTGTTATTGTTGTTGTTGCCTTTTTATTTTCGCCAAAGGCAATGACGTTTAGTTTAACTCTTCTACTCTCCACAAATACACATAGATTTCATATCATTCATCTTGTCCGGCAGCTTACTACCACTGCTATCTCTTAGATAGTTTCCCCAAATGTTTCGTTGTTGGTGCTGTGTTTTTTGCAGTGTTTTATAGCTGCTGCCCTGAATCTGTAACGTAAGCCGCTCTTAATACCACTCACATCTAATGGACTTAATGCGTAACTATTTACTGGAAGCAATCCATTTTATGCTACGGCATTTTCGTTCTTATTGACCATTTTTTTACGAGTTGGTGTTGTTTTTGTTTTCCCTTTTTATTTGCAGGAGGGGGATATATTTTTAGTGTTTATTTTTGTAGTTGTTTTCACTTCTTCTTCTTTTTTTGTTGTTCCTCACATCGTCTTGGGCTCGGTAGTTGTAGTTTATTTCGCTCCTCTTTTTTCCCAGTCTTCTTTAAGATGGCTTTTTTTATTTACTTGTGGTTTCTTGGTCTGTAAATATGGCTGTGTATGTGTGTGTGTGTGCATGTGAGTTAATGATCCTGATATATTAAAAGGAAATTGTCTTGAACAAATTGTAGGCCTTTAAGCCAAATAGTGGCAAAAAAAGAAAATAATACAACCAACCAACCACCACATTAGTTGAATTTTTATGGAGACATCAAGGCCATTAGGTTTATGTTCGGTCCGAATGCGCTCTTTAGCTTGGTGGCGGCGGGGTTTATGTTGCGTCGTAATTCGAATGTTGTATCGTTCGTTAAGTATTTTGGATGTTGTTATTTGTGCGGTTTTGATAACTAATATCGTCGTTTGGGCAATGCTGATAGTGTTTAGAAGAATGGAGATTTGTTTTCATTTCATGTGAGCAATAGCGTGAAATAGCTTTTAAGACCTTGGCCTCTATCAATATATCATTAGTTAATGACATTTAATATTTTCAGAAATATATTAAAAATTATCCGCCAGAGCCTAACGAACATTTGGTTGTTAGATATGTGATTACCCAGCGCAGATTTTTTTCTCGTTTCTTACTTCTGACTTTTGACGTTCTGTAGTATTTTTGGATCCCATTTCTGGTGGTATATTAGGTATACTACTTATATTTCTAGCCTAATGATGAAAAAGTGAAAATTGATCGGCAAAAATAGTTTTGTAGTTTTCTAAGGATTGTCCAGCAGGACCAATTGCCAGAGTACATTATGCATTTTAAGGCTTCTGAGCATATTTTCCAACCAAATTACTTTTTCTAGACCTAGATCTCACAAAAAGATCCCGACCTTTTTTAAGCATTTCCTTGGCCCTTTTCCTCACTCTCATGCCAATTCCCTGGAACTGGAAAACAAGTTTTTTTTTAACACATCATCACATTCAAAACCGGTCAAAAATGAGCTATTTTGAGCCGGTGTGTGAGAGCTCCCTAGGCGTGGATCTTTAAAGAAGTGGATTTTTTTTAAATAAAGTGGATTTTTAGGAACTCTTTGAGGGACCTCAGAGAAACGTGGATTTTTTAGGAACATTTTTATCGACCTCCGAGAGGCATCAATTTTTGTAAAAACAATATTTTTTAAAGGACCACTTGGATTTTTTTAAAGAAGAAAAAAGCATAATTTTTAATTTTTTTTAATGTCCCTTGGATTTTTTAGAATTGTTTTTCAAACACCATAAGAGGCGTGGATTTAAAAATATTTTTTAAGGGACCACTGAGAGTCTTGGATTTTTTAAAATATTTTTTTTTCACGGGACCACTGATAGTCTTGGATTTTTTAGAATTGTTTTTCAAACACCATAAGAGGCGTGGATTTAAAAATATTTTTTTCAAAGACCAAAAGTATCGTGGATTTTTAAATACCAAAAGAAGCTTGGATTTTTGTTCCAAGTTCTTCCTTAGACGTACCTCCATAGACATAGACGGCAATAATCCACTCCGTTAATGTCCAATTTGGAAGTGAGAGATGATTTTTATCTACCTTTTACTATGAGCCAGCAGCGACAACGTCTATATCATTCCCTTCTCTTTTAAAGTGTCCTGGAACCCAACATAGTTTAACTATATATCGTATATCATGTAGAGCATCCTTGCAGTCACGAACCGCTTTTGAGTAAATAGTACACGACATAATTGCCTGACTATCGAGATGTATAGTCATTGGTCCTATGTTGTCGACAATAAGTGTTTTGACTATCTCAGCCGCTTTTGTGAGTGCAAGGATTTATACCTGAAACCCCTTACAAAGATCGTTAAGTTTATATGCAGTAAACACCTGCACCATTACCTTCCTCCATATTCGGCCCGTCTGTAAGGAGCCAGAGGCCAAAGGATTCCCTACTAGGAAATTCTACTTTAATGTAGTTATGAGAGGGAGTGTAGTCACTGATGTGAGCACTACTCTCTAAAAGGTCACAAACTGACGTTGTGTTTAGGATAGTAGCATGGCCAAAGTTCAGCGACTTCCAGGCATCCGTTTCCCGTAGCCTCAGGGCATATCTTACAGGCTGGAATTTAACCAGAAAGTTTAGTGGTTGGAGATTCAAGTTCGTATTCAGGGCTGACTGTTGTGTGCTTCTTAGCGATTCCGTAATCAGGATCGACACCGATCGCAGTACAGTACTCATTTTGGCCAGCAGTGTATACTTATTGACCCCTTGCCACCATACAAGGCACAATTATTTGTATTCTCATGTTTGTATTTCGAACTCCAAACTTCCCAAGACTTCAAGCAAACAAATTGTGATCTATGTATTTGAAGAAAAATACAATAAACAACTACAATGTCGAAGACCCACAGGGTTTTGTGCCCTCCACCATGAGGTGAAAAGTCTGTCCGTCCGCACCTATACATAGCATGTGCATTTTTAAATTCTGATAAAGGGTTAATATTTTTAGAGGATAATTTATATATATGCCCACATTTTGGTCTAGCACCTTTTCTCGCTAGTTTGACGGTCCAGGCAAATTGTTTAACTGGCAAAACGTATTGTTCTTTAGGACGAACAAACTTCTTTGCAGAAAATTTGTTTTGTTACATACCCCATACAGCAATAATATAGTACCATGTTTGACATCGCCCTCGTATAGAGAGGTGTCATTCAACTTTAGGATTTTTTTGTCGATCTAAGGCGTATTTCTCTACCGAACTGGATGTAATTTCGTATTACGGGTTCTTGGAGAATGAAAAACATATTTGTATAATATTTTCAGTATGGAACCATATCTTGACGTAACCTACATATATCGATTCTGCACAATTTCAAAAGTCTCAGCGTATTCTCCAAGTTAAGGGATTTTGAAATAAACCTCATATAGAGAGAGGTCTCATCCAATTTAATTTTTTTTGGCGATCCTATGTGTATTTCCGGGTTATTAAAGGATGAAAACATATTTGTAGAACATTTTCAATATTGGAAAATGTTTTGACACAACATCTATTTTTAAACTAAAGGACCACAATTTGGTCTATGTTTCGACATAGCCCTCACATAATTTTAGGTATTTTGTCAATCCTAGGTGTATTTCCGGCTCTAGGAGGATGAGAAACATATTTGTAGAACATTTTCACATATGCCACGTCCCATTTCGAAAGTCTTCGGCATATTTTCTAACCTTAGGGACTATAAGTGGGCATTTATGGTTGTTATTGGGTGCTTCTTCTCAGAAAATTTCAAGTAGAAGACAACATTGAAATGAAAAACATATTTGTATAATATTTTCAGTATGGAACCATATCTTGACGTAACCTACATATATCGATTCTGCACAATTTCAAAAGTCTCAGCGTATTCTCCAAGTTAAGGGATTTTGAAATAAACCTCATATAGAGAGAGGTCTCATCCAATTTAATTTTTTTTGACGATCCTATGTGTATTTCCGGGTTATTAAAGGATGAAAACATATTTGTAGAACATTTTCAATATTGGAAAATGTTTTGACACAACATCTATTTTTAAACTAAGGGACCACAATTTGGTCTATGTTTCGACATAGCCCTCATATAATTTTATGTATTTTGTCAATCCTAGGTGTATTTCCGGGCTCTAGGAGGATGAGAAACATATTTGTAGAACATTTTCAATATAGAACCAGGTTTTGACATAACCTTCATATATATGCCACGTCCCATTTCGAAAGTCTTCGGCATATTTTCTAACCTTAGGGACTATAAGTGGGCATTTATGGTTGTTATTGGGTGCTTCTTCTCAGAAAATTTCTTAAAAAAGGTCTACGTTTTAGTATAGACCCCGTGAAATAATAACGTCCCCATTTTTGGTATTTGAAGGCTGTAGACACATTTTCTTTTTATACTCCGTGTTTTTAGACTGTGACAAAACATATTTGTAGAAATTGTTTATATAGGCCGATGTTCGACATAGTCCCAATTAAAAGCTTCCGTATAAGTACGTTAGCTATTTTAATGGCCGCGGAAAAAACCGATACAGGTGCATGATTTTGTATAGTCACCATTTAACGTCAAATTTTCAGTATTTTTACCTATTTTATGTGTCAAAAAGGTCAATATACTGAATTTCTAAAGTCGTCACCATAGCCGAATCCTATATTTAAACAGTAACATAAATTTCAAATCTGAGGATTCCAGCTCGATCCATTCACCCAAATCCAAATTATAAGTAAGAATTACTAAAACTACATCAATTTTACACTCTAACAGCAATCTTAATTCAACAAAATTCCAATTTGTATCAAATTTAGCACTTTCCGAAACTACCTCAATCCTGCTTTCCAATAGTAATCGTAAGTTTAAATTTTAGAATTTCAGCTCTATTGTTCACCAAAATCCAAATTGTATCAGATTTTGTACCATTCTGTAATTTTCGTACTCATATTCCAAAACTATCTCAATCCTACACTCCGATAGTAATCTTTGTTGCAACTTTCAGTATTCTAGTTATATCCGTTCACCAAAGTCCAATTTGTACCAAATGTACTACTTTTCATACCCATTAGTACGAATTTCCAAAAACTACCTCAGTCTTGCATCACAAAAACAATCTTATGTCCATATTTAAGGATTCTAGTCCTATCCGTCCGCCAACATCCAAATTGTACCAAATTCAGTACCATTTATTACTTTTCGTATACGTAAGTAATATTTTTCAAAGCCTCCTCAATTTCACACTCCAGCTGTAATTTTAATTATAAATTTCACGATACCAGCCCAATCCGTTCACATAGATCCATCTTGTACAATATTTAGTACCATTTAGTACTTTTCGTACATATAAGTAAGATATTTTCAATAATAGTCCTAATTTCTATTTTTCAGGATTCCATCTCTATACGCCAATGCAAATAGTACCAAATTTAGTACCATTTAGTACTTTCCATACACATAAGGAAGTTATTAACTAGTCCAGATTATCATCCCTAGGTACCAAGGCAACATAAACTACCTTGAAATTAAAAAAAGAATAAATTACATATTGAATTCCATAACATAACACATAAATTCCTTATCGTCTCCCTCAAAATCTCTTTTTTTATCTAATCCACACCTTCCCCACCATCATCATCTCCCTGCCTCCCTCATTCATGAACCCCCATTATCTATTGGAACTTATGCTAGTTTTAAAAGCAGGAAAAAACTTTCTTTCGGAATTAGTTTAGTTTTATTAAATTTTCTATTTTTCCGTTGTTGTTGTCGGTTACAATGAAAAAAACTGCTTTGTAAGCATTATTATTGTTGTTGTTGTTGCTGCTGCCATCCTTGTTGTTAAACAATATTTTCTAAATATTATGTAAAGGAAACTTTTTAAATTAAGAGGCCACATAAAACGACACTTCAATGAGTGGATATCCTTGGGGAAGTGGAGGAGGAAGGGATATTGTAGCACCTCTATCATCAGAACCAAACAACAAAAACAATAAATGTCTATAGGTGTTACAGTTTTCTATAAGATATACCTACATACATACAAAAAATATGGCACAGCAATAGAGTTGCCAAAGAGGATATCGTTCAAGAAGAATTTTTTTATGTAAGGATACCTTTAAGGGGTCTTTTGTGGACGTAAGACCTACCAGAAGGTTTTTAGAATTCGTCCGAATGCTTTCCAGATTTTTTTATAGATAGAAAACCTTCAATTAATAAACTTCAGCCAGAAGTCCTTCAGGAAGTCGTCGACACCTAGAAGATCTAAAAGAGATCTGTTCTTGTTGGTAAAATTGTTATCCATTCATCCAAATCCAAATTGTACCGAATTTAGTACCATTTAGCACTTTTCATACTCATAAGTAAAAATTGTAAAACTACATCAATCCTACACTCTAATAGTTATCTTAAATCCTCTAAAGTCCACATTGTGCAAATTTAGTACTTTTCGTACTCATACGTACGAATTGAAGAAAAACTTACTCAATTCTACTTTCAAATGGTAATCGTAAGTCCAAATTTAAGAATTCCATCTCGAACTGTACATCGAAATCTAAATTGTACCCGCTTTGGTACCATTCTATATTTGTCGTACCCACGTAAATATCTGCACTTTTCAGATACCTGCACTTTTCAGATAGCTGCACTTTTCAGATACCTTATCCGGATTAATGGTAATTGACCCCGGATTAAGGGTTAATCCGGATTAAGGGTCATTGGCCCCGGATTAGGCTAATCCGGATTAAGGGTCATTTGCCCAGGATTAATCCGGATTAAGGTTCATTGACCCCGGATTAGGGTTTAATCCGGATTAAGGGTCATTGACCCCGGATTAAACTTAATCCGGATTAAGGGTCATTGACCCCTGATTAGGCTAATCCGGATTAAGGGTCATTGACCCCGGATTAGGCTAATCCGGATTAAGGGTCATTGACCCCGGATTAGGCTAATTCGGATTAGGGGCATTGACCCCGGATTAGGCTAATCCGGATTAAGGGTCCTTGACCCCGGATTAGGCTAATCCGGATTAAGGGTCCTTGACCCCGGATTAGGCTAATCCGGATTAAGGGCCCTTGACCCCGGATTAGACTTAATCCGGATTAAGTGCCATTGACCCCGGATTAGGCTAATCCGGATTAAGTGCCATTGACCCCGCACTGCACTTTTCAGATAGCTGCATTTTTCAGATAGCTGCACTTTTCAGATACATGCCCTTTTCAGAAGCCTGCACTTTTCAGATAGCTGCACTTTTCACTTTCCTGCACAGAAATAGTTGCAAGTGTTATTTGTGCAGGCAAGTCAAAACTACCGTACTAAATTAGATACAATTTAGATTTGAGTGAACAGATAGAGATGGAAAACTTATACTTCTGAAATAAAAATTACTGTTAGAGTACATGATTCAGGTAGTGTTGAAAATTTGAACTTATAAGTACGAAAAGTATTAAATGATAGTATGTATGGTGCAATTAAGATCTATGTGGATTTCGATGTGCATTCGAGGTGGAATTGTTAAATTTGGTCTTAATTACCATTTGAAAGCAGAATTGAGGTAGTTTTTTATACATTCGTACTTTTGAGTCCGAAAAGTACTAAATTTGATACAATCTGGACTTTGGGGGAATAACGATTACTGTTAGAGTGTAGGTTTAATGTAGTTTTAGAAGTTCTTACTTATGATTATGAAAAGTACTAAATGATACTCAATTTGGAGCAATTTGGATTTGAGGAATGAAAATGTGTACTTATGTGTGCGAAAAGTGTTGAATGGAACTAAGTGTGGAACCTGTAGGTTTTTCTAAAATATATAATTGAAATTCTAATCACTTTTGAATCTGTATAATGAAAAAAAGAGATTTCAGAAATTAGTGCTTATGTATATGGAGGGAGTGTATATTTTACCCTAAATGGTAATAAACTTGGTATTAGATGTAGGAATAGAAGTGGAATTCGGAATTGTAGTACAACAGTTCACGATTACCAAATAAAATATTTTATATTTGTTTTTTATTCCCTTTCTGCATACGAAGTAGCGGGCACTTCGCTAGCCTATATATAAAACCTCCTGAAGCCTTCAATCAGTAATAGATCTGTGGAAGATTTTCTATCAATATTAATCCTCCAAAGGCCTCCTATCAAGAGGAAACCTCTGATAGATTTTCTAACTGCAGAAACCCCTAATAAAGATCAACTATTATACTTACTAAAGTCTGGTTATAGAGGACCACTTCTTTTTTTTTAATTGAAAAAATTTCCTGGCCTCTTGCAAAAATGTCTTATTTTTTAAAAGGACCCATGGTAGCTCTTCCAATAGTAGTAGTCCATATTGGTGTTCTCTGGTAGATCTTAGAACTACAGAAACTCCTGTTGAATGCCTACTATAAGGCAAAGCCATTATAAATGTTTTCTACATATAGAAGACCTCCTGACGGGTTTTCT
Organism: Musca vetustissima; assembly: GCF_032173495.1. NCBI lineage: Eukaryota > Metazoa > Arthropoda > Insecta > Diptera > Muscidae > Musca > Musca vetustissima. The sequence continues at coordinate 128,318 of NW_026873805.1, forward strand.
GTGGACTTACGATTATTTTTTGGGGTGCATGATTATTTTGGAAATTCGTACTTATTGGTACGAAACTAAATCTGGTACTATTTTAACCTTGGTGAAAGTGTAGAACTGAAATCCTGATAGCTGCAATTAAGATTGCTGTCGGAGTGTAGGATTGAGATAGTTTTGGAATATGGGTACGAAAAATACAGAATGATACCTAATCTGGTAGAATTTGGATTTCGATTAATAGTTTGAGGTGGAATTCTTAAATTTGGACTTATGATAACAATTTGAAAGCAGAATTGAGGTAGTTTTCTAAATTCGTACTTATAAGTGCGAAAATTACTAAATTTGGTACAATCTTGACTTCGGAGGAATTAAGATTACTTTTAGAGTGTAGGATTGATCTAGTTTTAGAAATTCTTACTTATGAGTATGAAAAGTACTAAATGATACTAAAATTAGAACAATAGGGCTGAAATCCTGAGATTTGGAATTTAATCCGGGGTCAATGACACTTAATCCGGATTAAACCTTAATCCGGGGTCAATGGCCCTTAATTGGGGATTGGGGTTTAATCCAGATTAAGGGTCATTGACCCCGGATTAGGCTAATCCGGATTAAGGATTATTGACCCCGGATTAGTCTAATCCGTCATTGACCCCGGATTAGGCTAATCCGGATTAAGGGTCATTGACCCCGGATTAGGCTAATCCGGATTCAGTGTCATTGACCCCGGACTAGGCTAATCCGGATTAAGGGTCATTGACCCCGGATTAGTCTAATCCGGATTAAGGGTCATTGACCCCGGATTAGGCTAATCCGGATTAAGGTTCATTGACCCCGGATTAGGCTAATCCGGATTAAGGGTCATTGACCCCTGATTAGGCTAATCCGGATTAAGAGTCATTGACCCCGGATTAGGCTAATCCGGATTAAGGGTCATTGACCCCGGATTAGGCTAATCCGGATTAAGGGTCCTTGACCCCGATTAGGCTAATTACGGGTCATTGACCCCGGATTAGGTTAATCCGGATTCAGTGTCATTGACCCCGGACTTGGCTAATCCGGATTAAGGGTCATTGACCCCGGATTAGTCTAATCCGGATTAAGGGTCATTGACTCCGGATTAGGCTAATCCGGATTAAGAGTCATTGACCCCGGATTAGGCTAATCCGGATTAAGGGTCATTGACCCCGGATTAGGCTAATCCGGATTAAGGGTCCTTGCCCCCGATTAGGCTAATCCGGATTAAGGGTCATTGACCCCGAATTAAGAGTCAATAAACCCGCATTATGCACCCCGGATTAGGCTAATCCGGATTCAGTGTCATTGACCCCGGACTAGGCTAATCCGGTTTAAGGGTCATTGACCCCGGATTAGTCTAATCCGGATTAAGGGTCATTGACCCCGGATTAGGCTAATCCGGATTAAGGGTCATTGACCCCGGATTAGGCTAATCCGGATTAAGGGTCATTGACCCCGGATTAGGCTAATCCGCATTAAGGGTCATTGACCCCGGATTAGGCTAATCCGGATTAAGGGTCCTTGACCCCGATTAGGCTAATCCGGATTAAGTGTTATTTGTGTAAGCAAGTCAAAACTACAGATAGAGAGATGGAAAACTTATACTTCTGAAATAGAAATTACTGTTAGAGTACATGATTCAGGTAATTTGAACTTATAAGTACGAAAAGTACTAAATGATAATAAGTATGGTACAATTAAGATCTATGTGAATGGATAGGGCTGGGATCCTGAAATTGTTGATTAAAGCTACGGTTGGAGTGTAGAATTGAGAAAGTTTCGAAAAATCGAACTAACGACTACGAAAAGTAATAAATGGTACTAAAAATACAGAATGCTACCAAATCTGGTGCAATTTGGATTTCGATGAGCAGTTCGAGGTGGAATTGTTAAATTTGGTCTTAATTACCATTTGAAAGCAGAATTGAGGTAGTTTTTTTTATAAATTTGTACTTTTGAGTACTAAATTTGGTATAATCTGGACTTTGGAGGAAAACGATTACTGTTAGAGTGTAGGTTTAATGTAGTTTTAGAAGTTCTTACTTTTGATTATGAAAAGTACTTAATGAACAATTTGGATTTGAGGAATGAAAATGTGTACTTATGTGTACGAAAAGTGTTGAATGAAACTAAGTGTGGAACCTGTAGGTATTTGCTAAAATATATAATTGAAATTCTGATCACTCCTGAATCTGTATAATGAAAAAAAAGAGATTTCAGAATTTAGTGCTTATGTGTATGGAGGGAGTGTATGATGGCTTCCCTTATAAGATAGTTGCTGAGAATCAGCTGGCTTTCCGTATAGGAAAGTTGCTGAGCATTAGCTGGCTTTCCGTATAGGGAAGTTGCTGAGCATCAGCTGGCTTTCCGTATAGGAAAGTTGCTGAGCATCAGCTGGCTTTCCGTATAGGAAAGTTGCTGAGCATCAGCTGGCTTTCCGTATAGGAAAGTTGCTGAGCATCAGCTGGCTTTCCGTATAGGAAAGTTGCTGAGCATCAGCTGGCTTTCCGTATAGGAAAGTTGCTGAGCATCAGCTGGCTTTCCGTATAGGAAAGTTGCTGAGCATCAGCTGGCTTTCCGTATAGGAAAGTTGCTGAGCATCAGCTGGCTTTCCGTATAGGAAAGTTGCTGAGCATCAGCTGGCTTTCCGTATAGGAAAGTTGCTGAGCATCAGCTGGCTTTCCGTATAGGAATGTTGCTGAGCATCAGCTGGCTTTCCGTATAGGAAAGTTGCTGAGCATCAGCTGGCTTTCCGTATAGGAAAGTTGCTGAGCATCAGCTGGCTTTCCGTATAGGAAAGTTGCTGAGCATCAGCTGGCTTTCCGTATAGGAAAGTTGCTGAGCATCAGCTGGCTTTCCGTATAGGAAAGTTGCTGATAATCAGCTGGCTGTCCGTATAGGAAAATTGCTAAGAATCAGCTGGCTTTCCGTATAGGAAAATTTGCTGAGAATCAGCTGGCTTTCCGTATAGGAAAGTTGCTGATAATCAGCTGGCTTTCCGTATAGGAAAGTTGCTGAGAATCAGCTGGCTTTCCGTATAGGAAAGTTGCTGAGAATCAGCTGGCTTTCCGTATAGGAAAATTTGCTACGAATCAGCTGGCTTTCCGGGGAAACCCTATTCCTTTTTGCATATTGAAACGTTGTTCTTTTTTCCTTTCGACGAGGCGAGAGGCAAGAGTGTTGGCCCATAAAACGCTAATAAATAAAACAAGTCCATAGCTAATGATGATACTGATGACGTTGACAATGATGCGAATGTTGATTGCCTTTCAAACAAAAGTGGAAGAAGAGAAGACAGAGGGCCGATGATACGAAGCAAGGAAAAGTGTTATCGTCTGGATGGTGGTGCCAAAGGAAAAATTGTCCAAAACTTAAATAGAGATTCATAAGCGAGCGTTGTGAAACAATGACAAAGTTTTTGTTGTTGTTGTTACTGTTGCTTCGTTGTGTCTACTTTACCAATGAGCCAGAGTGATTGTTGGAGACACTGTGAGCGAGCGAGCGTGAGTGTGTTAAACAAATATAAACTTTTTCGTTTCAGTTTTTGTTTGTCGAGACAACAGAAAAAAAAACGAAAAAAGAATCAAAAAAAAAAGAAAAAAAAAAACATTTGGAAAACAAAATGTTGAAATTAAAGAGGAGGTTATGCTCCGGTTTGTTTTCGTTTTTTTTTTTTTTTTTTTTTGTGGAACTCAAACAGCCTCATTACTTATAAAAGCTTTGCAAAGACATTTTTAGGACATGGCAAAGTGATGGTAATCAGTGATGATTAAAGTCTAGTTTGGGGTGGGTGTGGGATGATTTTCAAGGATGAGGGCCTTTGAAGTATCATATTTTAATGATGTTGGTAAGTAGGCCCTCTGAATTTTGATATATACGAAAATATGCCTATTTTCAATAAATGAAAGTTTCTTCAGAAAAGGAAGGTCTTTGTCAAGAGAAGTTCTCCTAAAGAAAGAGAATCTCTATAGACAATATCCAAAGAAAAGGAGTATTTTATAGACTATCTGAAGAGCAGAAAGACTGCTATAAAAGAGCTAAAGGGTAGGAAGCCTTTTACATATGAGCTGATGGCCAGATGACACGAAGGACCTGGGGTCATCTAAGTCATCCTAAAATACTTGGATCGATTATGTAGAAGATATCTTAAAATTATTTTGTCATCAGAAGACAACTTTGAGGGTATGATCTCTTATAAACGTACCTTCAAATTCTAGTATCTCAAGAAGATTTAATAACTACAGCCTCTGGAATGGCTGGAAATGGATGGAAAGCCTGCCTCAAACAATCTAATTTAAGGCCATTAATATCAAAAAATCCTCTTGCAGATCTGGTGTGTAATTCACGGCCCATTTGCCCTCCAGTGTCGACTATGATAGTCACTAAAAGCCCTGAAAAAATTGTAACAAAATTTAGGTTTCATTTTCAAAGTTTCACGGAGTACGTTCTGTTTGTTTGTTTGTTTCATCCCACACTTGTATTACTCCCATTTCTAGTTCTTGTTTTCATTTCTGTTGTTCTTTCGTCCTTCGATTGTTTTTTCTTTTCTTTTTTGTTTACATTACCCTCCCGAAAAAATGTTCCTAAGAAATGAGAAAGAAAGTTGAATATTAGCAACAGTTTTTTTTTGTTGGGTACCTCCTTACGACATGCTTTTCATACTCGTCCTTAATATGGGACAACTTGCCAACAAATAAACCAAACCAAACAACCATCCAACCGACAGACAGACGGACATACAGACAACTAGAAATCTTTTTGAAAGTTCTTCGCTGTATCAACTTTATCATCAAGTTTGCCGATCACGTGGCTCGTTAAGGACATCAGAAATTCTATAAACGCATCTGACAAGTTAAAGACAAATCAAAACAGAAACAAACCTCCAAAGCGAAGACGAAGAAAAACAAAACAGTTACGAAGAAGAAAAATAATAGTGACAATCCAAGTGGAAGATGAAAGATGGCAACAAGGAATGAGTGGCACGTTCAATATGCGTAGCAACAACAAATATTGAGTTTGACAGAAGTTGGTACTCTATGATGAGGTTGTACAGTGGGGATATGGGAGTTAATAGGTCAATATAGGCGCTGAAAGTATATATAGACAGGCTGAAGGGCAGAGAGTATCCTATGGTTGAAACTTCCATAGACGAGGTGAATGGCAGGAAGTATCCATGCATGTTTTGAAAAATTATTCATTAAAAAATCCACGCCTTGTATAGGCCTTGAAAAATTATTCATTAAAAAATCCACGCCTTGTATAGGCCTTGAAAAATTATTCATTAAAAAATCCACGCCTTGTATAGGCCTTGAAAAATTATTCATTAAAAAATCCACGCCTTGTATAGGCCTTGAAAAATTATTCATTAAAAAATCCACGCCTTGTATAGGCCTTGAAAAATTATTCATTAAAAAATCCACGCCTTGTATAGGCCTTGAAAAATTATTCATTAAAAAATCCACGCCTTGTATAGGCCTTGAAAAATTATTCATTAAAAAATCCACGCCTTGTATAGGCCTTGAAAAATTATTCATTAAAAAATCCACGCCTTGTATAGGCCTTGAAAAATTATTCATTAAAAAATCCACGCCTTGTATAGGCCTTGAAAAATTATTCATTAAAAAATCCACGCCTTGTATAGGCCTTGAAAAATTATTCATTAAAAAATCCACGCCTTGTATAGGCCTTGAAAAATTATTCATTAAAAAATCCACGCCTTGTATAGGCCTTGAAAAATTATTCATTAAAAAATCCACGCCTTGTATAGGCCTTGAAAAATTATTCATTAAAAAATCCACGCCTTGTATAGGCCTTGAAAAATTATTCATTAAAAAATCCACGCCTTGTATAGGCCTTGAAAAATTATTCATTAAAAAATCCACGCCTTGTATAGGCCTTGAAAAATTATTCATTAAAAAATCCACGCCTTGTATAGGCCTTGAAAAATTATTCATTAAAAAATCCACGCCTTGTATAGGCCTTGAAAAATTATTCATTAAAAAATCCACGCCTTGTATAGGCCTTGAAAAATTATTCATTAAAAAATCCACGCCTTGTATAGGCCTTGAAAAATTATTCATTAAAAAATCCACGCCTTGTATAGGCCTTGAAAAATTATTCATTAAAAAATCCACGCCTTGTATAGGCCTTGAAAAATTATTCATTAAAAAATCCACGCCTTGTATAGGCCTTGAAAAATTATTCATTAAAAAATCCACGCCTTGTATAGGCCTTGAAAAATTATTCATTAAAAAATCCACGCCTTGTATAGGCCTTGAAAAATTATTCATTAAAAAATCCACGCCTTGTATAGGCCATGAACAAGTATTCATTAAAACATCCACGCCTTGTATAGGCCTTGGAAAATTAGACGAGTTGAAGAGAGTCTTAATTGACGAGCTTAAGGATTATTCCATATATGAGAGAAGGGAGTCTTCGCTAGACAATTTGAAGGAGACTTTATAGACGAGCTCAAAGGTGACTTTATAGGCGAACTGGCGACCTGAAGGTCAAGCAGCCTTCATAGGAGGGCGAATTGTCAGGTAGTTTCTACAGAAGAGGTGAAGAGCAAGGAGTCTTTATAGAAGAGCTAAATGGCGAGGAGTCTGTATAGGCTAGCTGACGAAGGGGTAGTCTATGTAGAGTTGCTGAAGAGCTGGGAGTCTGAAATCTCTATTAACGATCAAGACAAGCGGGTTGAAAACAATGTGTCTTTGCAAGCGATTTACAGAGCAAGAGCGTCTATAAAGAAGAACAATTAGGGCTTCAGAGGTAAAGGTATAGTTTTCTAAGGACGAGCTGATTCTTGGAAGATTCTATAGGCGAGTTGAATAGAGTTTTCTAAAGACAATCTGACTAAGGGCCAATAAAATATCCCCATACGAATATAGCTGGAGAAGACATTCGACCCTTCAGGAGTCCGTAATCACCAAGTGTCGTAAGGGTTACCTATATCTTGAATGAGACTGGGGCTCAGTTTATTATGAGCTGAAGTCAGAGAGTCTCTGTAGGCGAATGAAGTTCATAAAATAACTGTAGCCAGGTAGTCTTTATGGAATGGAATATTTACAGATGAGCTTGATGGTGTCTTTATAGGCCCCATCAGCTTGATTATGAAGTATTTTGGTGAAAAGAAGGAACTCTGCATAGAAAAACTGAAGATGATGCTTTATCGGCGAGAAGAAAGAGGCAGAAAATGGAATCTATAGACGAACTGAAGGAAATTTTTATATATGATCTGAAGGCCGCATTTATAGAGGAATAGAAGGGCGTCCTTTATAGACGAGTCTTTTAAGACAAGGTGAAAGTTGTATTTTTAGGCGAGCTGAAGGTTGTCTTTATAGACGCGCTGAAATGAGGTTTTATAGACGAGATGAAAGCGAAGTTTGTACTTTTAGGCGAACAGAAGGGTATCTTTATAGATGAGCTGAAAAGAGGTTTTATAGGCGAGCTGAAGAGAGTCTTTATAGACGAGCTAAAGTTAAGAAGTTTTCTATATATGAGCTAAAGTCAAAGAGTCTGTATATAAACCAACAGAAGGAAATCTTTATAAAGGAGCAGGATGGACTTTTATCGATGAACAAAATGTAGTCAAAATGGACACGAGCAGAAAAAAGTCAAGCTAAAAAGTGTCTCTATATACGCCCTGTAGTCGTGATGATACAAAAGTCGTGGTGGTAAAAGACTCCCTTTTATCGACTGAAAAGATCTTTACAGAGAAGTTGTAGAGAGAGCGGTCTTTATAGGAAAATATAAGAGAATATCTCAAGACGTGCTAAAGGAGGCATTTATCTAGGGTTAGCCGAAGTCAAGGCAATTATTTCTTTCTTAAGTGTTATTTAAGACTTTGTTTGCCAAGCCTTCTGAGAACTATTCATTAACATTTGTCCCCCATTTTGTCCACTGTTAATCCATGATGGGCCACTAACAAAACTCCAACTAACTTCGGATTAAATTGGTAAATGAACCCAATTATCAATTCACAACTGAAACTCCCAATACTCATTAGGTTTAAGACTTCCGTTCGCTTTGTTTTTTCCTTTTATTTCCTATTATCCTTTAATACAACTCTTCTTTATCTCAGTGCACTGCACATTGACATTATCAAATCGTCACTACCACCACCAAATCCCTGCATCCTCCATTGGCTGGCTATCACAGTTTAAATACTTAACAATCAGTTTACTTATGTTGTCCTTCAATTAAAGTCCGCAATTGTCAACTGAAACGACAGATGTCGTAAGTATGTCCCCGTGTGTGTGTCCTTCACTATAGCTAGTCAACTAAATGGAGAATGATCATTGTACTATGTCTTATCCTTGTATCGCTGTATCCATGCTTAGGTCATCTGGCTTAAGTTCGATATCCTTAGCTTTGATGTCAAATCTTCGAGACGAATGGACTTCATCAGTTTGGGTCCTGGAACGAAACACAGAATAAAAAAATATACGAAGACATTTACACTAGATCCTTTTTCTTGGTATTTCAAATGTTTCTTGCTATTAACTTTACTCTCAGGGTGACTGTTTTGGTGACAGGTTCCAGTCGGTAAATGCATGAATGCTTTGAGATGGATTTCTTGTTTTTTTGTTTTTTTTTGTTTTCTTTTTGAATGTAATATAGCATTACAGCATCGAAGTAACATTCCTTAGAACGCATCAAGAAGTAATTGAAGAAAAAAGGGAAGAAAACGAATGTGTAAACTAGTTGGCTTAGGGTGTATGGGTGGTTCCATAGAAAACTAAAAAAAATGAAGCAGGAAAAGGTAGATTATAGACTGAAGAGCTGAAGGGAGTCCTTAATAGACGAACTGATGGAAGTCTTTATAGACGAGCTGACGAGTGTTTTTATAGGCGAGCTGAGGGGAGTCTTTATAGACGACATGAAGAAAGCTGAGGGAATATTTATAGACAAGATGAAGAAAGTCTTTATAGACGACCTGAAAGAAGTCTTCCACAGATGGGCTGAAGAGAGTCTTCTATAGACGAGCTGAAGGTGGACTTTATATACGAGCTGAAGGGAGTCTTTACAGACAATCTGAAGGGAGTTGAAGCTATTATTTAGAGACGAGCTAAAGGGAGAATTCTGAAGACGAGCTGAAGCGAGTTTTCTATAGGCGATATGAAGGGAGCCTTCTATTAATAATCTGACAGAAGTCTTTATAGAAGAGCTGAAGGGTGTCTTTTTAGACGAGGTGTCTTTATAAACCAGATGAAGGCAATCTTCGTAGACGAGTCGAATGGGGGCTTTCCATAAGAGCTGAAGGGGTCTTTATAGGTGAGATGAACGGTGTCTTTATAGGTGGGATGATATTAGTCTGTATAGACGAGCTGAAGGGAGTCCCTAATAGGGTGTCTTTATAGACAAACTGAAGGGTGTCTTTATTGACAATCTGAAGGGAGTCCTCCATAGACGAGTTGAAGCTATTCTTTATAGACGAGCTAAAGGGAGAATTCTGAAGACGAGCTGAAGCGAGTTTTCTATAGGCGATATGAAGGGAGCCTTCTATTAATAATCTGACAGAAGTCTTTATAGAAGAGCTGAAGGGTGTCTTTTTAGACGAGGTGTCTTTATAAACCAGATGAAGGCAATCTTCGTAGACGAGTCGAATGGGGTCTTTATAGGTGAGATGAATGGTGTCTTTATAGGTGGGATGATATTAGTCTGTATAGACGAGCTGAAGGGAGTCCCTAATAGGGTGTCTTTATAGACAAACTGAAGGGTGTCTTTATTGACAATCTGAAGGGAGTCCTCCATAGACGAGTTGAAGCTATTCTTTATAGACGAGCTAAAGGGAGAATTCTAAAGACGAGCTGAAGCGAGTTTTCTATAGGCGATATGAAGGGAGTCTTCTAATAACAATCTGAAGGAAGTCTTTATAGAAGAGCTGAAGGGTGTCGTTTTAGACGAGATGTCTTTATAAACCAGATGAAGGCGATCTTCGTAGACAAGTCGAATGGGGGCTTTCCATAAGAGCTGAAGATGCCTTATAGGTGAGATGAAGGGTGTATTTACAGTCGAGCGGAAGCCATCTCCATCAAGCTTCTATTCTTTCTTTCGGCTACTCGATTTTGTTCAGAAGTGTAGGGGGCAGTTAATTGATGAACTATTTCTTTTGACTTCAGATATGTTTCCTCGTCTAATGCGAGCGGAAGGGAGTCCCTAATAGACGAGTTGAAAGAAGGCTTTCCAGAACAGATGAATAGGTCTTTATATTTGAGATGAAGGGTGTCTGTATAGGTGAGAAGAAGGTAGTCTTTATAGACGAGCTGAATGGAGTCCCTAATAGGGGAGCTGAAGGTTGTCTTTACAGACGAGCTGAAGTGTGTCTTTTTAGACGATCTGAAGGGTGTCTTTATAGACGAGCTGAATGGAGGCTTTCCAGAAAATCTGATGGGGTCTTTATAGGTGAGATGAAGGGTGTCTTTGTAGGCGACCTGAAATCAGTCTTTATAGACGAGCAGAAGGGAGTCCCTAATAGACGAGTTTAAAGAAGGCTTTCTAGAAGAGCTGAATGGGTCTTTAAATTTGGGATGAAGGGTGTCTGTATAGGTGAGAAGAAGGTAGTCTTTATAGGCGAGCTGAAGGTTGTTTTTACAGACGAGCTGAAGGGTGTCTTTATAGACGAGATGAATGGAGGCTTTCCAGAAAAGCTGATGGGGTCTTTATAGGTTTTATCTCACCTGTCTTTGTAGGCGATCTGAAGGCAGTCTTCATAAAGGAGCTAAAGTGAGTTCTTTATAGACGAGGTGAATCGTGTCTTTGTAGGCGACCTGAAGGCAGTCTTTATAGAGGTGCTGAAGGGAGTACTTTATAGACGAGCTGAAGGGAATGCTTTATAGACGAGTTGAAAGGAGGCTTTATAAACGATGTGAAGGAAGATTTCCATAGACGAGCCGTATGGAGTATTCATTGTCAAAGGGAGTCTTTACAGAGGAGCTGAAGTGATCCCTTTGTAGACGGAGTGTTTCATAGATGAGCTCAGCACTTCTCTTTCTCTCATTCATGAAGGATCTCCTTTAGCTCATCTAAAAAGGAATTTCTTCAGTGATCCCTTTGTATACGGAGTGTTTCATAGATGAGCTCAGCACTTCTCTTTCTCTCGTTCACGAAAGATCTCATTTAGCTCGTCTAAAAAAGAATATCTTCAGATCGCCTATAAAGAATCAGTTTCCATAGTTGAAACAAACCCCATCAGGCCCTACAAACCCCTATTTTAGGTCCAACCAGCTCTTCCTCTGGACTATCCCATATCCCGTCTTTTGTCATGTTTAGCCAATGGCAGGTTGTTGAATTGTACGAAACAAGAACTCGAAGTGTCAGAAGTAAAGTGTAGCAGCCAGCAACAGCAGCAGCAGTTTGTTGTACTTCAATGCTACAGCGTTCTGTATCTATGCGTTGCACGTCCTGCAACGTGCTTAGGAAGTTAAACAATTGTGACAAAATGCTGTCGACTCTGATTATCACTTGTTTCTCATTAGTTCATCATCACTCAACATTTTGAGGGGGGAACTGATGATGGGATAAATGAGCATGGGTGGAGGTATAGAGAGTGTTCGATAAGTAATTTTACTTCCAGTGTTATCGATACATGTATGTGTGTGTGTCTCTGTAACCATATCCATCCATATCTGTAACAGTATTTTGTGTTTATTTTATTGGCTGTTGTATTCGGTTTCAATCATCTCATTCATTCGTACGTCCGTCCTTAGCATCTCTTTATGTGGTAAGCAACATTTTGTCCTTGGGCCTTTAATTAGGATTCAATTTTTTGCTTCTGTATTTTTTTGCCAATCTTCGATATTTTGTATTTTTTCCTTGCGTTCGTTCATTCATTCCATTATTTCAAAAACCCGATAATTGAGTTTTGTTCCTAATACTGTTTGTTTGTAGTTGAAGTTATTATTGGTTTTCGATTAGATGATTATTGATGAGGAGAATTGTTAGAGTGATGGGCGAATTTATTGTGGAATTGATGCTGGAGGGTACAAAATGATTTTTTTATTTGATTTGATAAGAGAAAATGATTAAATGCTTGGAACAATCTTTTAAAAGGGCACATATGGCAAATGTCATTAGGGACCGCAAATAGCTCATCTTATAAAGACATCGTGAACAAATCTATTTTTGGAGTAAATGTTTTGAAAACTTTTTTTGGACAATACAGTTCATTACTAAATCTGTTACTCGGTTGAAATCGAAATTACTGGGTTACATATGAAAAAGTCCCTTCAGCTCGTCTATAAGGACTCCATTCAGACTCCAAAGGAAACCCTCCAGCTTCTTCATGAAGACTGCCTCAGCTCGCCTATAAAGACACCCTTCACCTCGTCCATAAAGAACTCACTTGAGCTCCTATATAAAGACTGCCTTCCGCTCGTCTACAAAAATTTCCTTCAGCTCGTCTATAAAGACACTCTTTAGCTCACCTATAAAGACTTCCTTCAGCTCTTCTAGAAAAATTGTTTCAGGTCTATTAATACTCCCTTATGACCGCTTTCCTCCACCTTGTCTATATAAAATTCACTTTAGATCGTCTTTACAATATTCCCCTCAGCTCGTCCCTAAGGACTCTCTACAGCTTGCCCCTTTAGCTAGTTTATAAAATACTCCCTTCAGCTCAACTATGAAAGACTCCCTTCAGCTCGCCTATGAAAGACTCCCTTCAGCTCGTCTATGAAAGACTCCCTTCAGCTCGTCTATGAAAGACTCCCTTCAGCTCGTCTATGAAAGACTCCCTTCAGCTCGTCTATGAAAGACTCCCTTCAGCTCGTCTATGAAAGACTTCCTTCAGCTCGTCTATGAAAGACTCCCTTCAGCTCGTCTATGAAAGACTCCCTTCAGCTCGTCTATGAAAGACTCCCTTCAGCTCGTCTATGAAAAACTCCCTTCAGCTCGTCTATGAAAGACTCCCTTCAGCTCGTCTATGAAAGACTCCCTTCAGCTCCTCTATGAAAGACTCCCTTTCATTCTCATATCTACGCTAATCACATTTATTTAGTTTTGATTTAAATATTGTAAATTTTAAAATGCACTTTTGTCATACGCACACACACACATACTCGTTGTAAACATTATTTGAATGTTGCCTCCCCATGGAGTCATTCGTTTGCCATAAACAGCAATATTTAAATTTTCGCGTGGAATTTATGTCACTGCTATTATTATTTAAATTTTATTACCCAAATATCATTTAAATAAACTACATATGCATGTGAACACCTGCCCCCTCAATCTGCAATAAAATTCAGTCATTAACAACATTTTTGTTGGCCAAATTTCTGAGGGCCACAGGGAAATGAGGACACGTGTGTGTGTGCATATAAATATTTAAAGTTTCTCTGTTTGAAATAATTGCATCGTCGCATCAGTTAAAGGGAGAAGCTACATAAGTTAGCCGGATGGTGGTAATCAGCAGGTGAATTGTAAAAGCTGTAATGTTGTCGGTGTATTAGAGGGGTGTCATTTGATACATATTTATACCCTTCACCACACTGTGGTACAGGGTATTATGTCTTTGTGTATATGTTTGTAACAGGCAAAAGGAAACGAGATAGACCCAAGGTTCCTTTTGAGTATATGCATAGCATCAGTTTTTGAGTCGATATACGCATGTCCGTCCGTTAGTCAATCTATTTTTGTAAACAAAGTACAGGTCGCATTTATGATCAGATTGGGATGAAATTTGGCATAGCACATTTATTTGGCCCAAGGATGAACCATGTTGAAATTGGGAAACATCGGTTCATATTTAGGAATTGCTCCCATATATATGTTCGCGACATGCGCGAAATTTGGCATAGCGTACTGAATTAAGTCTACAAAGATGTGTGTTAAGTTTTGTGAAAATCGGTTCAGATTTAGATATAGCTCCCATAAATATTTTCGTCCAATTTTTAGTAAATGGTGTACCAAAGGATCAAAATTAGGCCGATTGATATGAAATTTTACTCATGTAGTTATGTTAGGACAGCCTAACGTGTACCAAGTTTTATTGAAATGGATTTCTTACGATTTGCACGAAATTTGGTATAGAACTTTATATAGGTGCACCAAAATATCAAAGTTATGCTGATTGACACGAAATTTTGTACAATTTACTGAATGTCAAAGTTAGGCTAACGTGTACCAAGTTTTATTGAAATCTGTTCAGATTTTAATATTCATTATAGCTCCCATATATTTTCGTCCGATTTTTAGTAAATGGTGCAGCAAAGGGTCAAAGTTAGGTCGATTGACACGAAATTTTGCACAGCGTAGTAAAGTTTGGACAGCCTAATGAGTGCCAAGTTTAAGTGGAATCGATTCAGATTTTCGACTGAATAAATGTTAATTATGTACCAAATAATGGTCTGGTGTCCAGATCATTATGACATCGATATAATTCTGGTCTGGCAATAAATGGCGAGAAGACCAAACCCTATGATATCAACGCGCAAGACGTCCAGCAGCTTCGTATTAAATTTTGCACTGTTCGATTTAAATCGATTTATATAATTTTGTTCCATTGTACAAAAACTACGCTAAATCTGCCCTAATGAAATTAAATTTTGTATAGGTTGTCGAAGACATGTGTACGGATTGATTTAAGTCGGTTCACGTATAAATACAGATCGCATATTTAATTTAGTTCAATATAGATGTTCTGAACTAAATTTTTTTAGGCGATTTGATGTTTTTATGAGCAAGCTGAAAAGAGATTTTCTTACAAGAACTGGAAGGATTATTTATAGAAACGCTTTAGTTTGTCAAGAAGGATTCCATCCAGCTCGGCTATAGAGATTCCCTCCACCTCGTTTATCCTTTGATCCTTTTATAAGATCCCCATTTTTTTGTCGGCTATGTTGACAGTTGTAGGTGGTCAACTCGCCCATAAAGTCCTTTACTGTAATGATACTCTAAAGCTCGTCTATGGCAGTATTTCATCAGTACATCCTTAAAATCTTCCGTTTATCCGTTTATAAGACTCCCTTTTTTCACCCACATCCTATTGAACAAAATTTTGTACTATTTAGGCATTTTTGTCAACACTTATTACAATTATCAGAACCACTGTCTTATCAGAATCCATTCTACTTCTCAACACGGACCCATATATCGAAATTCACAGTTCAAGCTAGTACCAATATTATTGAATGCACATTTTCGAAGTAGCCTTCTTACTTCATCGCTGCAACCACATATTCAAAAGTTTATGGTAGGATTTGTATAAGCTTTGCAGATCTTCGATCGAATACTCACAGCACTAGTTTGCTTATCACAACGCGAAGAACGGGATTCAGTACATGGAGGATACGATATAACCACCTCCCGCTTCGAACTTCCTCCTGCGTTTATTTCCCATCTTTCAATTTGTGCGTAATTTCTCTAGATTAATTCGTGCGGACCATGGTATGATAATCAAAGCTCTTTGGCAATTTGAGCGATTCTCTCTCTCCTTCTCTCGACAGTGGACTGAAGAAATTCGAAGCATCCAATGATGTGTATCTTCAGGGGCAGGGGTGTTTCAAAAATTTTTTGATTGCGATTAAAACTTTTTTCAATAACGGTGCATTGTCAATATCTAGCCCGCGATTTTCAATAACGTCAATAGTGATCTAACATTTGAATGGGAAGGGATAGCTACCATAACAACACCCAAAGCCACATCGTTCACGTGTGAGCTACGGCATGGTTTTTTATGTCCTTTTTTACTTATTTCACTTTGAGATATTTGAATATAATTTGGATTTTTATAAATATATCAAATATTGACAGATATAAATAAACAATAAAATTTGAATTTTTCATTAGCAAAAAGCCACACATGCACGTGTGATAAGCATTGGTTTGTTTGTCCTTTTTATTTTACTTTGAGATAATGAAATATAATTGCGTTCTTTAAAAATATATAATATTGCCAATTAGAATAAAAGAATATGACGAATTTGTAAGTTTTTTCTCTTAATTGCGAACCATTCTATTATTCCCAGCATATGTGCACATTTGTTTTGTTTGAATAAAATATTATACCATTTTTTTTTATTTTAGATTACAACACATTTGTGCTCTTGTTATTTTTGTTACTTGTGTTGAATTTGTCGTAGCTGATGATGCTACTACTGCTGTTAAAATTACTGTTTATTTTGTTTTGTTGCTTTGTTGGTTGGCCAGTTTCCGAACAATGTACTAAAAACAAACAAAACGCGGAACGGATGTTTGTCATTTGAAACGTAAAGAGACAATGGAACATTGGGAATATATGAGGAGTGTGTGTGTATTTATATGCATGTACACCCACACACACATACATATATATAATATATGAACATAATTCCCCCAAAGATAAATTGTAAACAAAATACAGAACCATAAGTTGGGGGGATATTTTAAAACTCCATGGGGATAATATTGTAAATGACAATAACAGTGTACTGGAAACTGACATTAGGGTGTTACCAATTTAGATTTTTTTGGCAAAAAAAAAAAAAATGATATATGGAAAATCGGAATTATATAATTTGTAACTCATCACCAGGGGTATGCACCAGCTGATTATTACAATTTGGCTAGAAGAATGCATGCTCAATGATTAAAACCTCGGCATCCTGATGATCCGTACACAACAAAAGGAGATACGACGATATGTGCCGACTGTAGAGGAATTAGTCTCCGTCCCATCTCATGTTATCCAGGGTGCAGTGTGAACGACTGAAGCCAATGGTCAATGATATTTTTGGACCATACCAATGCGGCTTTAGTCCTGGCAAATCCAGATTTTTACACGGGCCACAGGGCCACGAAAAACACATCGATACATTCCAATTATTCGTCAACTAAAAAACAGGCACTCGACAGCCCGTTCAAAGGTGTTTAAAGTCATGTCTACGTTCGGCATTCCTGCTATGCAGGACAACTTTAACTGACACAATGTTAGCACTTAAAGTCGGAATGGATCTATACCGAACGAGGATTCAGATAAGGTGACAGTTTGTCGTGTGATCCTTTTAACGTCCTGCTGGAAAAGGCCATAGGATTGGCAAACGTGAACATAAATGGCACCTTGTACTCCGAACTTACCTACGCCGATGACATCGACATAAAGGATCGAACTTTGGGAGACTTCCAGCAGACTCGGACCAATTGTGGAACTTGAAAACCCACAGCTTCGGGCTAGAGTCCGATATACCTTGGTGCCGGCATAAATAAAACTAATGACATCAGTTTTAAAATATGGAGAAGGATAATGTTGCCCAACAAGGACACCCCTCGCCAGACCAAAATAATACTCTACAAGACGTTGATACTACCACTGCTGGTGTATGGATCTGAAGAATAGGTACTTGCGTAAGGAGATGAGGCAGCTCTTGGAGTGTTTGAAACCTTCACCGATCTACGTCGACAGTGAATATCGGCTGCGAATGAATCAGGAGCTTTACCATCTATACACGGAGATCGACATAGTCAGTCGTATCGAGCGATTGCGGTGGCTAGGCCATGTCATGGGAATGGATGATGATGCCCCAGCTCAAAAGGCTTCAGAGCTGGTCGCTTTAAAGGCCACAATTATTACCCGAACACCACGAAATTTTACACAAAGAGAAGTGTCTGGTCAATGAATAAGTAAGTCAGTTTTGATGAAGATTAGTCAATATTAGGGGTCAAATGGACCGATACTTTTTCTTGTAAAAGTATGAACCGAAAACTCTATTTTTTGTTAGATTTGCTATTCGCTCTGGAGGTCATTAATATGTGCAGAACATCATATATTTTACATGGTGAAGGGGATCCGACCAAATACTTAGAACGGCTGTATAGATGATGATCGGCCAATATTTCGATTGTCAAATCAACCAAAACCTAAAGATAACTTTTTATTTTAAGGTGTAAATATAAACCTCGGGAAAACAAGATTTAGAAAATATGCCAGGCTTAGAAAGTGGAGCTCTTGACCGAATATCGCGAAATATTGCCGGAGTATAGAACATATGGTCGGCCCCGTCTGACTATATTATACTACTCCGCCGCTCACTGGTTATAACCTATCCATCTATATGTCTGTTTGAATCATGATAAAGATGCTAATATTTACATATACGCATTCCAATAACTTCTGTTTAGTATTGCAAATAGGTCGAGGTTTTTGAATTTTTAAGGTGCAGCCAAAGTGGCTCAAATTTGGCATAGCGTGGTATGGAAGTGTGATACAAGAGCTGGGGGTCTTCTTTTTATAGAAGAACTGAATGTCTTTTAGAAGAGTTGGAGGTCTTCTTATTCTTGTGGAAGAGCTGGAGGTTTTCTCATATAGAAGAGCTGGAGGTCTTATTCTTGTAGAAGTGCTGATGGTCTTATAGAAAAGAGGTATTCTTCTTATAGAAGCGCTGGAGGTTTTCTTTTTATAGAAGAGCTAGAGCCCTTATTAGAGACAGAGGCCTTCTTTTTATAGAAGGACTGGATATCAAATTTGGCTTAGCGGGTTATGAAAGTGTGATACAAGAGCTGGAGGTCTTCTTTTTATAGAATAACTGAATGTCTTATAGAAGAGTTGGAGGTCTTCTTCTTCTTTTGGAAGAGCTGGAGGTTTTCTCCTATAGAAGAGCTGGAGGTCTTCTTCTTGTAGAAGTGCTGAAGGTCTTCTTCTTGTAGAAGTGCTGAAGGTCTTATAGAAAATATGGAGGTATTCTTCTTATAGAAGGGCTGGAGGTTTTCTTTTTATAGAAGAGCTAGAGCCCTTATTAGAGACAAAGGCCTTCTTTTTATAGAATGACTGGATATCTTCTTCTTGTAGAAGCGCTGGTGATCTTATAGAAGAGTTGGAGGTATTCTTCTTATAGAAGGTCTGGAGGTTTTCTTTTTATAGACGAGCAGAAGCCATTCTTTTTTATTAAAGATAGAGGCCTTATTTTTATAGAAGAGCTGGATGTCTTCTTCTTATAGAAGTGCCGAAGGTCTTACAGACAAGTTGGAGGTAGTCTTATAGAAAGGCTGGAGGTTTTCTTTTTATAGAAGAGCTGTATCCCTTCTTTTTATATTAGAGATGGAGGCCTTCATTTTATACAAGCGCTGGGTGTCTTCTTCTTATAGAAGCGCTGGTGGTCTTATAGAAGAGTTGGATGTATTCTTCTTATAGAAGGTCTGGAGGTTTTCTTTTTATAGACAAGCTGAAGCCTTTCCTTTTTATTAGAGATAGAGACCTTATTTTTATAGAAGAGCTGGATGTTCTTATAGAAGAGTTTTTTTTCTTATGGAGGAGCTGGAGGCCTGCTTTTAATATTAGAGTTGAATGTATGCTTTTTATAGAAGAGCTGGAGATCTTCTTAACAAACATCTGGATGTCTTCTTATAGAAGAGCTGGAGGTCTTCTTAACAAACATCTGGATGTCTTCTTATAGAAGAGCTGGAGGTCTTCTTTTTGTAGATGATCTGGAGGAAGACATAAATTTAAATTATTTTCTCTCGTTACACCCTAATATCTTCAATTTTAAGACTGTAGTACGGGCTTCCCCAATTAAATCCGTACGCACTTAAATGTTTAATATGAATAAGAGAACGACACACATTCGTTAATGGCGCCCAACGGAGACCAACGTATGAGTAATGCGTGAATAGATAATGTAATAACGGCAAAATATTAGGTATTGTTGTTATGCTAAAATGTATTTAATGCCAATTGAAATTGGTTGTAATTCCTGTAAAATGTTTTGCATAGCTTTTAGTGTAATTGCAATTATTTTGGTGGATATACTTTTTTTAAAAGATTTAAAAAAAAAAAAACTAAAAATAAAAAAAAGAAGTAAAAATGTGTCAGTTGGTATTGGCGGCAGATATATGGGAAATTACAAAATTCTTTTAAAATTCCATTAAAAAAATTTGCAAAATTTTTTTGCGAGCACATTTATGATTTTTGGTACATAGGTTAAGAAAAATATGCTGATTCGAAATATGTTCGCGTTCACAAATTCGGATGCTGCGCACAAAAGTTATAGCGGTTTTAAATCTTGTATTTCAAATATAAATTAAATGAATTCCTATTCGTTGAAATTCGCGAATTTCTTCACAAATGCTTAAACACCATTGTTTTCTTTGCATACTAGTCAAATCACACTGAAATACGGTTTAATAGTCGCGAAAAACAAATAGAAACATGAAGATATCGGAAAATAAAATAAATTAATTTTTGAATTAAAACAAATGTTTTTTGGAATTTTCGATTTTTTAGTATGTTTAAGAGGATACGGTTTTGCCTTAATCTTCTAAAATATACGACGCTTTCTTTTGCAAATTCTTTTAGATGATTGTTAAATATCGGCAGATTCATCTGATAAGAGTTTCGACGTCATTAATGGCTAAATATATTGCACTTACAATACATAAAAATTATCAATATTGAAAAGCTTGCACTTGCGCGAATTAGTTGAAATCAGTTGATGCGCATGCGATTTTCGTATAAACCGAATCAATGTCTTTCAATAATTATTAATTTTTCGATGTTTAATTTAGCGGTCAAAATGTGCCACTCGATGCACTTTACTATGCAAAAACCCTAAAAATGGCTAAAAATCACGCAACGTGCATACGATTTTTATGCGCATCCGATTTTAGTAATCTCCTATGAAAATACGCAAAAGGACACCTATTTTAAAAGGATCGGTTAAGAACCGCGGATGTGCCTCCACAATCAATTTTGGATAAAATATGCATATTATTCGCGTATCGATGTATTTTTGACCTATTTCCACACAGATTCGCGAATTTGACAATACAAGCATAAATGCATGTAAAATTAATTCGAAGAAAATCGCGATTATTTACGCGAATTTGTCAAAATAAGTTTTTGCAGTTTTTCCCACATTCAAGGTACCTATATCCGCCGTTTTATTAGACGGAATTCAACATGGATGGGCTCATTAGATCCGGCACGTAAAAAAACTAAAATCACGCGGGGTTCCACGGAATTTGAATGGACTTTCTTAATTTTAGACTCAAAAAATATGTTTTTTATAAAAATTTACGCACCAAATTTTCGTCTTTGGAACCCAATTGCAAAGAAGCTACAGTGAGCACATTCATGAGATATAGACTAAACGAAGCAGAATCACGAGTTCTACGATCCTATAATTAGTTTAGTCCATTATCTGGATGCGCATCCTAATTATAAGAAAAATTCAAAAAACACCGAAAATCCGGCTTCAAAATGTCAGCATCCATTTTGGGTGGATGCAGTGATTATATCGAAAAATCATACATTAGAACCATATTGTCCATGGGGTATTCTGCAACTTAGTCACTGATCACATGTGCGTGCATTGTGTAGTTTAGCCACAAATCGGGAACGAACACAAAAAAACTCGTTGGCTTCAACACATTTTTACCCATTTTTTTACATTACCAGCATCACAGCTTCCACGCAACTTATTATTTATTACCAAAATTTCAAGATTTTGACAAGAACACTTCATTTTATAGAATGGAATTTAAATTATATGCAATATGTTCATATTTCGCGAGTTATAACCTTGCAAACCTCAGCTTCAAGGAATTTAAAAGATTTTTGTAATTTCCCATATACCCTCAGCCAATGATTTCTTCTATTTAATTCGTAATTTTAAAAATTGCTGGCGTTGTACCAGAAATGATGCACCTATAAAGCCGATAAATTAATACAAGAAATTCCTCTATTGACCCTATCTTCGGATTAACGCCGGTTTGTCAAAGGATCAAAACGGATACTCCATTTGCTTCATATGAATATTAAATTTTTTTATTAAATGTTTACCCTCTGTGAGGTGTAGCCCCAGTCTTCGCATCTTGCTAAGCGTGGATGAAATTAAATATTTCGTTCGTTCGATTAAAAATTTGGACAGCAAGAGAAGACTAAGCCGTATGAATTCGCCACCCTTTATTTTTAGCCCCTGGAACCTATTTTTATTTATTTCTTTCCCAAAAAACTCTGCCTCCTAATTACATTTATTGTTTTTCTTCATATTTTTCGTCCAGACACTTGGCGACTGTTATTTAATTTTCAGCTTGGCTGACTTGTAATTATTTTGCACTCAAAATTTCTTTCGTTATTATTTTGCAATAAAAAAGAAAAACAACAACAGCAACAATTATGTTCAATAAATAGCAAATGCCGACTTCCACAAGAACAAAAAGAGTAGAAAAATTTCCAACAACATTCTGCCTTTTAATTGAGTTTCAAATTTTTAAATAACCAACTAACTAAAACGAAAAACAAATTGTAAAGTCATTGTGGTCCTTCGTTGCCGTTAAAGAAACTTCTTGAAATCCTTAATAGATTTTTGTGTGTGTGTTTTATTTTATTTATGAGTGACTGAGTAAATGAATGAAGGCTACTAATAGCACAACCGGGCAATAGTGGCCTAAAACAATAGCCGAAGCTATAAAATTTAATTACAACAAAATTTTATAATAGAAAATGATTTTTTAAAATTAACCCTTCAGGACCGAAGAACATGAATCATTTGGAAATATTTTTATTTTGGGGAATCTGAAAATGCATTTCCCAAAAATTCATTAAAAATACAATTTCACATTGTCCGATGAATTTCTAAACGATATCATCTTATTTCTAAATTTTAGTTGAACGCCATTTAGGGGTTAATTTTGCCCTCAACATTGTGAGGACAGTGGATTGTTTGCAAAGTTTCAGATCAAATTATTTAAACATTGTTTGGCCGCTGGTTAACAAGCTGTGCGCTCGATAATGAAAATCAATTAATGGAATTAATTGAATTTTAATTTGCGGCCAAATTGAATTTCAATGGCAGGTCATAGAGAAATTCGTTAGCTTGTCACAGCAAATTACAACACAAAAGTCTTTTATGTCAGGGCGAACAATGCAATTAACAAATAAGTAAATAAAAGTTTTGATGAAAATGCTAATCTGTGACTGTATTCACACCTCTATAAGACAAAATATTCTCTAATAGATCCACGCCTCTTAAGGCCCTTGAAAAAATATTCTCTAATAGATCCACGCCTCTTAAGGCCCTTGAAAAAATATTCTCTAATAGATCCACGCCTCTTAAGGCCCTTGAAAAAATATTCTCTAATAGATCCACGCCTCTTAAGGCCCTTGAAAAAATATTCTCTAATAGATCCACGCCTCTTAAGGCCCTTGAAAAAATATTCTCTAATAGATCCACGCCTCTTAAGGCCCTTGAAAAAATATTCTCTAATAGATCCACGCCTCTTAAGGCCCTTGAAAAAATATTCTCTAATAGATCCACGCCTCTTATGACCCTTAAAAAAATAAAAAAAAAATAATAGATCCACGCCTTATATGGCCCTTGAAAAAATATTCTCTAATAGATCCACGCCTCTCATGGCCCTTGAAAAAATATTCTTTAAAAAATCCACGCCTCTCATGGCCCTTGAAAAAATATTATCTAATAGATCCACGCCTCTCATGGCCCTTGAAAAAATATTCTTTAAAAAATCCACGCCTCTCATGGCCCTTGAAAAAATATTCTCTAATAGATCCACGCCTCTCATGGCCCTTGAAAAAATATTCTTTAAAAAATCCACGCCTCTCATGGCCCTTGAAAAAAATATTCTTTAAAAAATCCACGCCTCTCATGGCCCTTGAAAAAATATTCTTTAAAAAATCCACGCCTCTCATGGCCCTTGAAAAAATATTCTTTAAAAAATCCACGCCTCTCATGGCCCTTGAAAAAATATTCTTTAAAACATCCACGCCTTGTATAGGCCTTGAAAAAATATTATTTAAAAAATCCACGCCTTGTATAGGCCTTGAAAAAATATTCTATAAAAAATCCACGCCTTGTATAGGCCTTGAAAAAATATTTTTTAAAAAATCCACGCCTTGTATAGGCCTTGAAAAAATATTCTTTAAGAAATCCACGCCTTGTATAGGTCTTGAAAAAATATTCTTTAAAAAATCCACGCCTTGTAAAGGCCTTGAAAAAATATTCTTTAAATAAAAAACAACGCCTTGAAAAATATTCTTTTACTAGCAAAGTGCCCGCTACTTCGTATGCGGAAAGGGAATACAAAAACATATTTCATATGGAAATCGTGAATACTGTATAATTTGTTGTACTATAGTTCCAAATTCCACCTCTATTTCTACATCTAATATCATGTTTATTACCATTTAGTACTCTTCACATACATAAGCACTATTTTCCGAAATCCATTTTTTTTATTTTATTACACAGATTAAAACCAAAAAAAAAATACATATGGGAGCTATATCTAAATCTGAACCGATTTCCACGAAACTTGACACACATCATTTAGAACAAAAAATTAAGTTTTCGGTCCACTTCATGCCAAAATGGTTATCTGATCATCACCGAAAATTAAAGGCATTGTCCATGACCATAACTGGAACCTCATACAAAATTTCAAAGCGATCAAGGCTATATTTCCGCCATCTAATGGGTTACTGAATAATACCTGAATACGTAAAGCACCTGCAAATTTTTGAGTGTAACTCCCATATCCGAGCAGATACATCACTATATTTGGTATCTATTTAAAGGTCAACCACCCTGGGATGTACTATCAACTTTTGGGGTCTATATCCTTCAGGAGTAAATATATAAAAAAAATGCCTTAAAATGCTTTTTTAGGCGATAGAAACCTATAAAGGCCTTAAAATGCCTTTTTTAGACCACAGAAAATTAAAATGCGTTTTTTAGGCGTTAGAAGCTTTTAAAGGCCTCACAATGCCTTTTTAGACCACCGAAAATTAAAACTCCTTTTTTAGGCGAAAGAAGCCTTTAAAGGCCTTAAAATGCCTTTCTATACCACCGAAAATTTAAATGCGTTTTTAGGCGATAGAAGCTTTTAAAGGCCTTAAAATGCCTTTTTAGATCACAGAAAATTAATAGAAGCGTTTAAAGGCTTTAAAAAGCCTTTTTAGATCACAAAAAATT